>NW_006408775.1:3558134-3569850 GCF_000296735.1 Chrysochloris asiatica
CAGTCCATAGAAAGGAACATCATCCGTCCTTGGTCTGAGAAAAAGAGGAAGACCCCAATTAAATGGATTGACACAGTGGCAGCAGCCAATAGGCTCGAATTTTGCAATAATTGTGAGATGGCCCAGGACCTGGCAGGGTGTCGTTCTGTTATCCAGAAGGTCCCTATGACTTGTAACTGACATGACGGCACCTAACAACATGCCACCGTGATAAGATAAGGCTTGAAAATAAAATTAAAACAAACAGAAAACAAAACTTGTGTATCGATGAGGCAGGTGTTCTCTAAATAGGGCAATCCTCTGTGAGTTGGGAAGACAGACATCCAAAGAGGAATCTAGTCCCAGGTCCAGAGTTTCTCATTCATGGCATGACTTCTAAATACCTTTCCTCAACCAACACTGAAACAGATTATCCTGTTTACCAAATGCTTTCACAAATTCAGAACAACTCTGTAATACAGCATCCACATGGCAAAGGCATCCTTCAGCCAATGCAGTAGAAGACAAGCTATTTGGTGGGGTGGGGATGAGTTTTACAAAAATTGATTGTACTAACTCAAGTCTCTTAAGAAAGTAAAAAGAAAAATGCTGTAGTTATTGAACATAGAAAACCATAAAGGCAAAGCTATGTCAACATGATAATGACATCTGAAGTCCCAGGGATTACTGTTTGGGACTTGTTTCCACCAAAATGGTTTCACTTCTAAGTTTGTATCAGGAGTTGCATAATATTGTATGCTATTATTGCAGGATCCAAAGGGGGCAAAAGGTAGGTGACACAATTACTCTCCCCTTCTCCCTAATGAGGCTCTCAGGGAGCCTGGCTCCAATAGTGATGGAGTCTCCTGTCAATGCCTGCTCCTTGGTTCTCACAAACATCTTTAGGCACAGAGGACTGAGACCATGAGGACTGCTCCTCACTTGCTCAGGGCCTGCCTATATTTTCAAGACTTTCTGATCCTCTCAATGAAGAGAAGCACTGACAGGTTATGTAGAGGTGAAGAACACATAACAGCTACAACACCAAACTTGTCCAGGCAACATCACATCAAAAGAGACAACAATATTTATTTTTGAAGACAAAAAGTTATTTTAGGAACTGCCTTCACTTAATCTTCCAGATTTAGGAATCAATAGGAGAAACTGCGAATCTATCAGCCAAATGTTGAGATAAACCCAGTAGAAATCAGCTGTTTCTCTATTCATAAGAAGTTACACAGAAGGTGAGTTTGGGAAGATAAAAACAATGTAAATATAGACACATATTTTAAGAGTTGGACTGTGTATATGTTTCTGAGTGCTCTTCAATTTTGACTACACAAATGAAGATTTAGAGTTCAGTAGGAATAGCATACGACTGAATGTGCATAACCGTTAGTATATGTGGAAAGACAGATCTTGTCTTAGTAACTCCATTAACAGTTCTGCAAACATGACTAAGTATGAAGCTTGACTTAGTATATTTTATTCATCCATGTCTAGGTTTCTGAACATGCTGTTGTGCATTGATCTGGCTCCATGGCCATGACTCAGGCAAACCAATCAAGTGTCTCTGAGTTCCTCCTCCGGTGGCTCTCCAGGCAGCCCCAGCAGCAGCAGCAGCTCCTCTTCGGGCTCTTCCTGAGCATGTACCTGGTCACAGTCCTGGGAAACCTGCTCATCATCCTGGCCATCAGCACTGACTCCCGCCTGCACACCCCCATGTACTTCTTCCTCAGCAACCTGTCCTTCGTGGATGTCTGCTTCTCCTCTACCATTGTCCCCAAGATGCTGGCCAACATACTTGGAAATCAGACAATTTCTTTCTTTGGGTGTCTCATGCAGATGTATTTTCTTATAGTGTTTGCGGACATGGACAATTTCCTCCTGGCTGTGATGGCCTATGACCGCTTTGTTGCTGTGTACCACCCCCTACACTACACAACAAAGATGACCCATCAGCTCTGTGCTCTGTTGGTCACAGGATCTTGGGTCATTGCCATTCTGAACGCTCTGTTGCATACCCTACTGATGGCTCGACTCTCATTCTGTGCAGACAACACGATCCCTCACTTTTTCTGTGATGGGGCTCCTCTCCTGAAACTCTCCTGCTCTGACACACACCTCAATGAGATGATGATTCTTACTGAGGGAGCCCTAATAATGATCACTCCATTTATCTGCATCCTTGTTTCCTACATTTGCATCACCTGTGCTGTCCTGAGAGTCCCATCCACAAAGGGGAAATGGAAAGCCTTCTCCACCTGTGGCTCCCACCTGGCTGTGGTTTCCCTCTTCTATGGCACCATCATTGCTGTGTATTTTAGCCCTTCATCCTCCCACTCAGCTGAGACAGACATCACCGCTGCTGTGATGTACACAGTGGTGACCCCCATGATGAACCCTTTCATCTACAGTTTCAGGAACAAGGATATCAAAGGGGCCTTAACAAAAGTGATTTCTAGAAAATTTTTTTCTGTTCAATAATGATATGGACTTTGAATCTCTTATAGTAAGCTTATTTGTAATAAAATCTTCTTTCTTCCCTATTCTCTAAAACATAGTATTTGTCCATCCATGTATTTGTCTTGAGAGAATGAAAATTATTGATACAGATACTTCAAGTTAATTAAGGAAATATTATCATACTCAATGACTAGACCATTTCCTACTGCCAATGTCCTCAAACCCAAATGACCAGGATCACACCTCTACTTTATTGTGTTTATTACTTATTACAAGGAATAATATACTCAATCTAGGACCATGGGATTTCACAGTAGGGTGGTCTTAGGGAAGTTTGACAGGGTTTGAGTGTCATGTGATTTTGATGAAGATTAAAGATTCAAGGTCTTGATCTGTATTCCATGTTGTCAGAAAGCCAGGGTAATTTGTATTGGGTATGACAATATCCTATCTAGAAGGAGGGAAGACTAGAGGGAGCTGACAGTTGTAATTGGTAAAGAATCAGCAGTCACTTGTTTCAGTCAGGATGGGGGATACGTGGTCATTTCTGGGTTCTGGACAATGTCTGTGTTTTTGTCTATACCCTGACATGACTACAGTGATCCAGGTTTGTCTTGATCCATCAAGGTCACCTTGTCTGATACTGATGTTCTGTGGATTTCTTGATGTTCAGGGGGAAGGGTTCATTTAGGGCTGCAGGAAGTCCTGATTATTCTAGGCATTTGAGTTAATTATTCTTAATTGTGTATCTCAGCTTTACCATACAAGGCACCCTAGTGGTGCAATGGTTAAGCATTCCCCTACTAATGGTTGACCATTCAACCATTCCATCATTTTATTGGGATAAAGATGAGCAATCTGCTTCCTGAAAGACTTCAGCCTTAGAAACACTATGGGCAGTTCTTCCCTGTCCTATAAGGCTGCTCGCCGTAAGTCAGAATCCACTCAGCAGCATGGGGTTTGGTTTTTCGATGCATCATACAGCATCATGGCAGGTATGTTGTTGTTAAGTGCTGTTTAGTTGGGTCTGACTCATAGCGATCCTTTATTGGGTTTCTGAAGAACAGATAGTGAGTTTGAACTGTTGACCTTGTGATTCTTAGGCCAGTGTTGATGCCACAGCGCCATATCAGGGAAGTATATGAGTGTTCTAAGCAAGAGGTATCTTCCTTAATGCCAATACCCAGCCGTGCCTGCTTCAGGTGTTCCCTGTCTTCTGTCAGTGTGCTCAGACATGTGTACAGCGATCCTGACCGACAGCCTGGCTTCCCACTTTCAGTTCAAACCTTTTCCAAATTGCCATACAATCTCCACAGTGATTATTCTGCTGACCCTATAAGCTTCCATCAGGTTTCCTTACCAAAATTTACTCACAGCCATTTTGTTTCTACCTAAAACGATGGAAATTGACAATTAAAATGTGGCTTGAAAGTCATTTTGAAACAACCGTGGGAAATAACAAATTTGAAATTGGGTAAAGCACCGCTGAACAGAATGCTCTGAACTTTGAAGAAGAAACAGGAAAAAAGGACACTTTCCCTTAATATCTCATTTCAAAAAGATGGTAAGCTAACATCTTGTGTGAAAACTGACTATTTCAGAATCAGACTATTTCTGAGTTTAGCATATGTGATTGCAATTTTTATATTGATTAAATTTGTGTATTAAGATGTTTGTCTCAAAGCATACATTGAAGCGTTCTGGATAATTTGTTGGTGTTAAGTGGCACGGAGTTCTTTCTGACTTATTGTCACTGAGAAAAAGGTATATAGAGTTTTTTCACACAGGAACAGGAATCATTCAGCCTTTTACATATTTTCAAAGTTCTTTTTGTACTATCAGGTTGATAACATTTCTAAAGTAATATTTTGATGAGAAACAGGTACCGCTTCTACACATGAACAGGGAGTCTAAGATTTCAGTTTTACAAAAGAATGATTTTACTATTGTGGAGACAGGCCTACACTTCTCAGAGAATCCATGGCTGTGTTAAGCCTACATTAGAATTTCACTTCATCACATAATCCTGCTTCCACCTCTCCCTCTATCATGATTGTTGTTGTTGTTGTGAAGTGCTGTTGAGTAGGTTCCAACCCATAGCAACCCTGTATAGGGTTTCCGTGGAGCAGCTGGTAAGCTTGAACCACTGAACTTGCAGTTCAAACAACCTGATATCTAGTAAACATCTCTTCCTCAAACCTCACCTTAGTATGTGGGTTTGAATAATCCACATATTAATACTAGTATGAAGTATCATACTAACAACATCAATGTAATCACGATGAAAAAGAACAGAGAATCATGTTGCCTCCCCAGGGGTTAGGTAGTAGAATCTAGCCCAGTGGATAAAAGCATTTTTAATGACTTTTATTCCCTATGTATTCAAACCCTTTCATCATTGTTCCCATTCAGTACTGCCCTGACTACCCTTTCCCTTGTGTGCTGGGGACATATGTTACTGTTGCTGCTAAGCACCATCGAGCCAGTTCCTGCTCATAGTGAGCAGGACAGGGTTTCTAAGGAGTAGTTGGCGAGGTTGAACTGATGACGTTATGGTTCAAACTGATCTTACAGATCAGCAGATTAACCCCAGTACCACACCAAGACTGCCATACCAGGTACATAGAGGCTAAGGATTTAGGGCTGCACTGATGATTTAAACCAAGGATAAGGGGACAAGCCTGGAGGAATATCTGAGGGCCATGGTCTCATCTCTTTAAAGAATGTAATTTTAACACAAAAGGTTTTTTTAAAAAGTCATTTACATTGTTTGGGGCAACCACATCGCTGACTGTAAAGCTCCGTGACTCAGTGGGACAAAACAACAAAATAACAGTAAGTGTATCCCTGGATAAGAGAGCCATAAAACTCTGAGAAAAGAGTGTAACACTGCAGATCTATTGATACCTAAGGGTAAAAGAGTTCTGACTTCTCAGGGAGGGCGAAGCCGTCTTTCACAGAAGGATTCTGGCTACCTTCCACATCTGCCAATAAACGTACAATGATTCTCACCCCATTTCTGACCATTTCTGATATTAGCTACATAGGCTGAGGGTCAGACTTTTGTCCTGTAACACACTTGCCAATTTACTAAACATTAATTGAAAACATCAGTATTTTATTATCATCATTAAGTGACATAGAGTCTATTCCAACCCATAGTGACCCTGTATAGGTTTCCAAGGAGTAGCTGGTGAGCTTGAACCACAGACCTGGCAGTTCAAACGACTTTGCAGTCTGACGCATTAGCCCACAGTTAGGAAGTCTAATTTTGTAACTATACAATGATACCATGCAGTCTTTTTATTTCATGTTTTGTACACCTGGCATTATTCATCATTAGTTTTGTTTTAAACCTCAGGCGATCACGGTGTCTCTGTGTTCTCTAGCTCCTTGTCCCATTGATTTTGTCACCTCGTCCCCTTTCTCTACTCTTCCCATATGCTTTGTGTCCTGAGTGTTATTCTTGGACTTCTTCCATCTCATTCTACACTCTTCTGGACAATGACATCCACTCTCACGTCTATAACTAAACCTGATGGCTTCTGAATCCAGACACATGAGACTGCCCCTCTGCTGGAGACCAGCGATATCCAACTCTTGAGCTCCTCCACGTGGTTATCTTTAGCAGCATCACATCCAACATTTCCTGCTAGCACTGCAGTGAATTACTATATAAACCTCTTCTACCACCTTGGAAACCCTGTACAGGGTCGTTATGAGTTGCAACCGACTCGATGGCACTTAACAACAACAACCCATAGTTTTGTAACTCCAACCAAATGGCTGTTTTTCCTGATGGGTCTGGGAAAAGAGAAGATTGGAGAAGACATCGATAGGATGATATGACTCAGTTGGGAATGACTGACAACAGGACTATGGTGATGGAAAAACTTGTAAACACAATTAGGGGATTGGCCAGTTTGCCATCTGTTGGTTTTAAAATAAACAAGCACTAAAGCAGGAAGGAAGCTCTCACTACCAACAAGAAAGAAGAATCAGGCATGGAGGACATGCTTTGGGCCTGAGATTCCTGCACGTGGACCATTATAAACCCAGGAGACAGAACTGTGACACTACAGCACTGACACAGGAGCAACAGCAGCAGAACCAAACACCAGAGCACTTGACACAGCTCCTAGATCACTGAGCCCATAACTGAGAAGAAGAATCAATTCATGTGAGTTACCGTGTTGGAGAAGAATATTAAAAGTACCACGGCTGCCAAAACAACAAACCAATCTGTCTTAGAAGAAGTACAGTCAGAGTGCGCCTTGGAAACCAGGATGGTGAGACTTTGGCTAATACTTCAGACATGTTATTAGGCGGGATCAGTCCATAGAAAGGAACATCATCCGTCCTTGGTCTGAGAAAAAGAGGAAGACCCCAATTAAATGGATTGACACAGTGGCAGCAGCCAATAGGCTTGAATTTTGCAATAATTGTGAGATGGCCCAGGACCTGGCAGGGTGTCGTTCTGTTATCCAGAGGGTCCCTATGACCTGAAACTGACATGACGGTGCCTAACAACATGCCACCGTGATAACATAAGGCTTGAAAATAAAATTAAAACAAAACTTGTGTATTGATGAGGCAGGTGTTCTCTAAATAGGGCAATCCTCTTCTGTGAGTTTGGAAGACAGACATCCAAAGAGGAATCTAGTCCAGGGTCCAGACTTTCTCATTCATGGGATGACTTCTAAATACCTTTCCTCAACCAACATTGAAAGAGATCACACCTCTGCTTTACTGTGTTTATTACTTATTACAAGAAAGAACACACTCAATCTCAGATCATGGGATTTCACAGTAGGGTGGTCTTAGAGAGGTCTGACAGGATTTGAGTGTAGGGTGATTTGGGTGAAGATTAAGGATTCAAGGCTTTGATCTGGATTCCATGTTGTCAGAAAAGTAGGAGTGAATCTTACTAGGTATGTCAATATCTTCTCTAGAAGGAGAGAAGACTAGATGGAGATGAAAGCTATAATTGGTAAAGAATCAGCCGTCTCTCATTTCAGCCAGGATGGGGGATTCGTGGTTATTTCTGTGTTATGGACACTATCTATGTTTTTGTCTATGTCCCAACATGACTACAGTGATCCAGTTTTGTCTTGACCCATGAAGGTCACCTTGTCTGATACTGATGTTCTGTGGATTTCTCTATGTTCACCAGGGAAAGGATTCATTTAGGGATGTAGAATGTCCTGAGTCTGCCAGGCGTTTGAGCCAATTATTCTTACCTTTGTATTGGTACTTTATGAATCATGCAAGGTACCTTGGTAGTATGGTGGTTAAACATTTAACTGCTAACTGAAAGGTTGGCTGTTCAAGTATGCCAGTGTTCTTTGGGATATAGATGGGACAATCTGCTTCCTCAAAGATTTCACCCTTGGAAACTTTACAGGTAGTCCTTCCCCATAGGGTCACTGTAAGTTAGAATTGACTAAACAGCATTAGGTCTGGGTTTTGACTGTATCATAAGACATCATGGCAAGTTACTGGTATTTTAAACAATAAACATTTTCTTCAATCCCAATACCCAACCATGCCTACTTCAGCTGTTCCTTGAAATCTATCGATGTGCTCAGACATTTGTACATGGATCCTTACTTACATTTGGCTTCCCACTTTCATTTTATATCAAAAATTCTCCAAATTGTTATACAACCTCCTCAGTTTTTATTTTACTCCCCTTGTATAATTTCATCAGATTTCTTTAACAAAAGTTATTCATTAGTCTTTTTGTTTCAGTATTAAAACATAATGAAAATTTACAATTTAAAATGTGGTTTGAAATTTTGAAACAACTGTGGGAATTAACAAATTGGAGAGAGAGATACTTGAAACTGAGCTTATCATCACTGAACAGAATTCTCTGGATTTTAAGGAAGAAAGCAGAAAATAGGGTAGTTTTCCTTATTATCTCATTTTAAAGAGATGTAAGATGACATCTTATGTGAAAACTGGCAGTATTCATACTCAGGCTGCTTCTGAGTGTAGCACATGATTGTTTTGCTTTTATTAGATTTGTGCCTTGAAGAATACATGGGAGAATTTTCAAAAGTCAATGTATTCCCAAATCCTTCATAGGATAGAAGGTGTCTGTTAAAAGTTCCAAAGAGCGAGGCTTAGTTGGTATGTTGGCATGTACATACTGGTGTGAGCTAAAGAAGGGGGTGACATTTTCGTTGTCATCCTCAATCTCTACTGTCCTTGTTAGATGCTGTTGAATTGGCGCTGACTCATAGCAACTTCTGTACAAGACAAAACGGCGCCGGCCCGGCAGCAGCCTCGCAGTTCTTTCTCTGTTTAAGTCGACTGTTGCAGCTCGTGTCAGTCCATGTGTCTGAGGGTCTTCCTCGTCTTCCCTCGTCTTCACCAAACACGATTGCTGTTGCCATGGATTGGTCCCTCCTTGTAACATGTTCAAAGTAAGTGACGTGAAGTCTTGCCATTCTCACTTCTAAGAAACATTCTGCTATATTTCTTCCAAGACAGATTTGTTCTATCTTCTGGGAGTCCATAGTATGTTTTTTCTCAGTTACTATGTATACCACGTTACTTTTTATTTCATCTATGTCAGATTCTGTTGCTTTTTTGTTTTTTAGTAGATTTTCATCTAACTATATTAACTTGTTATTGCTAGGCCCATTTTCCATATGAATTATAAGGTCATTTTAATATTTATCACTATTTCATTTTTAAGTGAGTGCATTTGGTAGATGTTGATACCAGTTATTTGTTATGAACCAGTTCTTGTTGGATTCATACATTTCCATTAATTATACACTTTAAAAATACATTCATATTATCATAGTGTTCTTGGTTATCTTTCCTCTGTAAACCTACCTTTTGTATATTGTTTTCTAACTTAACATTAATGCCTGGCATAAAATCCTGAGACCTGGTGGAGGTTGACCAATACAACGAATGCTGTTGATGTCACTGACCCACACAAATAAAGAGCATAGAAATGGCAAATGATCTGTTACCCTTATACACTTACTACAATAATAATAAACCCATAAAACAGTCTAAAAATTTAAACCTGAATACATCAACTATCAGTTATTTTCCTCTTGTCAATTAGTAGCTTTGTCAATTCGTCTCTCTAGGCATCCTCGACTATTTCCTAAGAACCAAGTCCTAAAAGTAGAAATCCTAGACGATAGTTGGCATTTGAATACACGATACCCTGTTTTGTTCCAGAAAATGTTATCACATTATTTCCCAAGAGCAAGGTAAGACTTCACCTTCTCCCCATGTTCTCATCACTCCTGGAATTTAAAAATTTATTTAATAAAATGAGACTGTATTTTAGTTTTCAATTTGTATTCATGTTTCATTTATCATTTTGGTATGAGAACACACTTTTTCAGTTATTCTTTAGCTTGGGCATTATATCTTTAAAACATTTTTCTTGATTTTTTTTTTTCTAAGAGTTTAAAAATATTGATCCAATAGTAATAGGTTAAATAATATTTACTGAGCTTGCCAGATGTCTTTTCACATCTGCTGGAAATGGCATCTTCCAGGTTAGACTTTACCTTCTGGTTTTGCTAATGGGCTTTTGTGATATATAAAATATTTTTATTTTATGTAATCACAGCTAGCAAATATTTATGATTATTATCCACTTCTTTGATGGTTTAGTTTTTCTTCCTCATTCTGTCATTATTAAATCTGCAGTATGTTCTCTTCTGATTTTTAGATTTTACCTTTAACTTTTTAGTAAGCCTATCATGCATGCTTATAGCTCGAATTTAAATCTAAACTTCTTTATCAAAATGTCCCAGTTAATTTTTTTTTTAAAAAACCTCTCTTTTCTTACAAATTAGAATACCACTTTTAGCATCTACAAAATGTTAATAATTATACTTACTATTTGTTGAAATAGTAAGTATATATGTACCAAGCAGCTGGCTAAACTCTCCATTTCAAGAATCACAGCAACGAGGCAACTATCAATTATGGTCATCACTCCCGGCCGTTACCAGGCTTAGAGAGATTTTAAGTGATTCATTCAAGGTTCTGAAATAAGGACAATTTGAAGCCAGGATTGTGACATATGTGACAGCCATGACAACTCAATCTCAAAAGGGCTATAAATTATATAATTCATGGAAAAAATGGAATTATTACTTAAATGGAAATAGGCATAAAGATAAAAACAAGTTTTTAGCTTCTCTACTTGGTCAATTGATTGGAAGAGATCCATATCTGTACCCATTCTAAAGAGAGGTGACCCAATGGAATGTGGAAATCAGCCGGCAATATCATTAATATGACACTCAAGTAAAACTTTGCTAAAGATCATTCAAAACCAGCTGCAACAGTACATTGACAGGGAACTGCCAGGGTCAATCCAGATACAGACGAGGAAGTGGAATGAGGGATATCATTGCTGATAACAGACGGACCTTGGCTGAAAGCAGAGAATACAAGAAAGACATTTACCCGTGTTTGACTATGAAAGAGCTTTCAACTGTTGTCAATTGTGTCAAGCTATGGACAGCATTGTAGAGCATGGATATTCCAGAATACTTAAGTATGTGCTCATGGGGGACCCGTACATAGCCCAAAAGGCAGTCATTCCAACAGAACTAGGCGATACTGAATGGTTTAAAATCAGGAAAGGTATGCACCAGAGCTGTATTCTTCTACCATTCTTATTCAATCTGTATGTTGAGCAAATAATCCCAGAAGCTGGGTTATATGAAGAATAACATGGTATCAGGATTGAAGGAAGACTCATTAACAACCTGAGATGTGCAGATGACACAACCTTGCTTGCTGAAAGTAAAGAGGACTTAAAATACTAATTAAGATCAAAGACCACAGCCTTCAGTTTGGGCTACACCTCAACGTTATGAAAACAAAAATCCTCAGAACTGAGCCAATAAATACTATCATGACAAATAGAGAAAATATTGAAGTTGTCCAAGATTTAATTTTACTTAAACAACCATCAACACTCATGGAAGCAACCGTCAAGAAATCAAACAATGTATTGCATTAGGCAAATCTGCTGCACATGACCACTTTAAAGTGTTCAAGAGCAAAGAGGTCAGTTTGAGGAACACGGTGCACCTGGTCCGAGTCACGGTATTTTTAATCACTTCACATGCAAGTGACAGTTGGACAATGAATAAGGAAGGCTGTAGAAGAATCAATGCAGTTGAATTATGGTGTTGGAGAAGCCTATTTAAAAGCACATGGTGTGGACCCAGTTAGGGACCTGGATGGCAAGCAGTGTGAGGAGATCTGGGGA
>NW_006408775.1:3570644-3571855 GCF_000296735.1 Chrysochloris asiatica
CTGGGACCATCAATGGAGAAGAGCCGAGAGCGGGACCCCACCCAGAGAAACAGAGATGCCTGAGATGGAGACAGAGATGATGATGTGGAGTAATGAAGCGGCTGGGGAATTTGGACCCAGAGAGGGAAAGGGACTGTGGGTCGAAAACAGGGGGGGAGTCGGGGGAGAGAAGGGGAAGTGCAGGGGGCGGGCTTCTAGGATATAACCTTTGGTTGGCTGATAATGCATGGAGGGGATTGGAACCATGACAATGAGATAATATACGATGGAATGAATATAAAACTAAAGTTCTCTCATGTAAACTACCATATAATCCACAATAAAACATTTAAAAAAAAAAAAAAGCACATGGACTGCCAGAATAACAAACAAATCAGTACAGGAAGAAGTACAGCCAGAATGTTCTTTGGAAGGGAGGCAAGGAAGACTCTGTATCTCATACTTCGGACATATTACCAAGAGGGACCCATCCTGGGAAAAGGATATCATGCTTCTTAAAATGGAGGGTCAGTGAAAAGAGGAAAACCCCCAACAGATGCAGCAACAGTGAGCTCGAAAGTAGCAACAAGTGTGAGGTTGCTACAGGATTAAGCAGTGTTGTGCACAGAGTTAAAAATAAGTCAGAACCGACTCAAGAGTAATATTCACCTGACCCAAGCCATGGTAGGAACTCTGGTAGTGTAGTGGTTATGAATCGGGATGTGAATCGCAAGGTCAGCAGTTCAAAACTACCAGCTGTTCCACGGGAGAAAGATGAGGCTTTCTGCTCCCATAAAGATTTATAGCCTCAGAAACTCTGTATAGGGTCGCTATGAATCAGAACTGACTCCAGGGCAAATCTCCACCACCAAGCCATGGTATTTTCAATCACTTCATATGCATGTGAAAGCTGGACAATTGACAAAGATAAATAAAGTGCTCTGGTGGCCCTGTAGGAATAGCACTGGACAGCTAACCACAACATCAGCAGTTCAAACATAACCAGCTGCTCCAGAGGAGAAAGATGAGGCTTAGAACCCTATTCAGGATAGGTCTTGGTTGGAATCACCACATGCACCTGGCACTGAGTGAGTTAGTTCATATGCATGTGAAAGCCTGACAGTGGATTAGGCAGGCCAGAGTTATGGTGTTGGTAAAGAATATTTAAAGTACCAAGGACTACGAGAAGAACAACCAAAACTGTCTTACAGGAAACACAGCCAGAATGCTCC
>NW_006408775.1:3574005-3580162 GCF_000296735.1 Chrysochloris asiatica
AAAAAAATATATTTTAATAACTGAACTTCCAAAACCTATGAATTCAAGCCTGTGTCAGAAAGGTAATGCAATTTGAGGCCCCAGGGATTTGTGTTTGGGATTTGTCTCCATCAAAATACTTTCATCTCCAAGTTTTGACTCAGGAGTTATATATAATTCGGTGCCATTACTGTTTGGCTCAAAGGGCCCAAAAGGTACGTGAAACAATGACTCTTTTCTCTCTAACAAGGCTCTTGGGAGCCTGGCCCCAATAGCCAGGGCGTCTCCTGTCAATGCCTGCTCTTTGATTCCCACAAATACCTTTCAGGCACAGAGGACTGAGACCATGATGCCTCCTCCTCACTTGCTCAGGACCTGCCTATATTTTCAAGACTTTCCAATCCTTTCAATAAAGATGATATTATCCAGTTATGCAGAGGTGAAGAACAAATGATAAATACAACACCAGCCTTCCCCAGGTAACATTATAGCAAAAGAGACATCGATATTTGGCTGTTGTTGTTTTTTTAAGACATGAAGTTCTTTTAGGAACTTCCTTTGCTAAACCTTCCAAATTCATGAATCAGTAGGCGAAATCTTGACTCCATCTGCTGAATGTTGAGTTAAACCCAGCAGAAATCAGAAGTTTCTCTTTTCTTTATGAGTTACCAAGGAAGTAGGGTTGAGAACTGAAAAAATGTAAGCAGAAACACATATAATCAGAATTGGAATGTAAATATTCCTGTGTAATTTCTGATTTTAACTACACAAAACAAGAGTCAGGGAGCCCAAAAAAAAAAAAAAAAGAGTCAGGGAGTCCAGTAGAAATAGCCTAAGATGGAGGGTGAAAATTGGAAGTGGAGGGAGCAGATCTTGTCTTAGCAACTCCATTAACAGATATGCTGACATGTCTTACTCTGGAACTTGATTTATTGCATTTTATCCATCTGTGTCTACATTTCTGCATTTGCTGCCATGCATTAATCTGGCTCCATGGCCATGAGTGGGGCAAACCAGTCGAGTGTCTCTGAGTTCCTCCTCCTGTGGCTCTCCAGGCAGCCCCAGCAGCAGCAGCAGCTCCTCTTCGGGCTCTTCCTGAGCATGTACCTGGTCACAGTCCTGGGAAACCTGCTCATCAACCTGGCCATCAGCACAGACTCCCACCTGCACACCCCCATGTACTTCTTCCTCAGCAACCTGTCCTTCGTGGATGTCTGCTTCTCCTCTACCATTGTCCCCAAAATGCTGGCCAACATACTTGGAAATAAGACCATTTCTTTCCTTGGGTGTCTTACACAGATGTACTTTTTCATTGTATTTGGGGACATGGACAATTTCCTCCTGGCTGTGATGGCCTATGACCGCTTTGCTGCTGTGTGCCACCCCTTACACTACACAACAAAGATGACCCCTCAGCTCTGTGCTCTGATGGTCACTGGGTCTTGGGTTGTTGCCTTTCTAAATGCTCTATTGCACACTCTGCTGATGGCTCGACTCTCCTTCTGTGCAGACAACACGATCCCTCACTTCTTCTGTGATATATCTCCTCTCCTGAGACTCTCTTGTTCTGATATACACCTCAATGAGTTGACAATTTTTACTGAGGGAGCCCTAATAATGATCATTCCATTGGCATGCATCCTGGGTTCCTACATTTGCATCACCCGTGCTGTCCTAAGAATCCCATCCATAAAGGGAAAATGGAAAGCCTTCTCCACCTGTGGCTCCCACCTGGCTGTGGTTTCCCTCTTCTGTGGCACCATCATTGCTGTGTATTTCAACCCTTCATCCTCTAATTCAGCTATGAAAGAGATCACAGCTGCTGTGATGTACACAGTGGTGACCCCCATGCTGAACCCTTTCATCTACAGCCTGAGGAACAAGGACATTAAAGGGGCCCTAGCCAAAGTGATGTCTCGGACATTTTTTTCTGTTCAAATGTGACATGGACTCTGAATATCATACATGAAACTAGTCTGTAATAAAACCTTTTTTCTTTCTATTCTCTAAAACATAGCATTTGTTCCTCCATACATTCTTTTTGGAAGAATGAAATTCAAGTTAATAGATCATTTTACCAAATGACCAGACTCTTTCCAACTGCCAGTGCCTACAATCCCAAACCACCAGCATCACACCTCTACTTCATAGTTTCATGACTTAGAACATGAAAGAACAGACTCAATCTAGGATCATGGGACTTCTCAGTAGGAGGGTGTTAGGAAGGTCTTTCAGGGTTTGAGTGTAACCTAAATTTGGTGAGAAGTTAAGGAATCGGGGCTTGATCTGGATTAGATATTGTCGTAGAAAGCAGAGGTAATTCTGATGTCAACACCTTATTGGAAAGGAGGAAAGTCTAGAGGAAAGTGAAAGATACAATTGGTAAGGAATCAGTCAGGATGGGAGATGATTAGTCATCAATGTTTAGTTTAGACAATGTGTACGTTGTTTTCTATGTTCAGACATGACTACAGTGATCTTGTTTTGTCTTCATGCATCGGAGTCACCTTGCCTGATACTGATGTTCATTCAGTGAATCTCAATGTCCAACAGGGGAAGAGTTCACATAAGGTTCCAGAAAGTCCGAATTCTGCCCAGCATTTGAGCTAATTATTCTTACTGTGTAGCTGAACTTTTTGTATCATACATAATAGCAGACATATGGGTAATTTAAACAAGAAAGAAGTACCTTTCTCAATCTCAATACCAGCCATGCCTGCTTCAGGTTTTCTTGTCTTCTGTCAAGGTGCTCAGGAATTTGTACATAGATTCTCATTTATATCCTGGCTTTCTACTTTCATTTTATAACAAATCTTTTTTCAAAATGTTATACTGTCTGTTCACTACCCCTATGTGCTTCCATTAGGTTACTTTAGCAAAATTGACTTACTAATCACTTGGTTTCCGCATTAAAATACAATGGAAATTTACTATTGAATATGTGACTTGAAACTTATTTTCAAAATAAAACAATTGGAAGTATAGGAAGCAGTAAAACCCCACTGAACAGGATACTGTGGATTTTGAGGAAAATGGGGCAGTTTCCCTTAGTTTCTCATTTCAGGGAGATGGTTAAGATGAATTCTTCTATGAAAAATAGCAGAATTCTGAATCAGAGGCTGTTTCTGAGGTTAGACGATAATTGTCTTTATACTTGTCGGAGTTAGGTATTCAGATATTTGCCTTGAAGAATACACAGGAGTGTTTTCAATATGTAATCTACATATCTAAGAAGTTTCCAAATTGGATAGAAGAAGAGCTCTGTTCCTTCCCGTTTTGCTAGAAGTCTGTATGTGAGCATGCGGTTAGAATTAAAGGGGATGAAGGAAGGTGCTTTTACTAAATCTTCTTCACTTGGTAAACAAAATTACTTTTTATTTCAGCCACGGTAGTTTTGATGCTTTTACATTTTTGCAGAAAATCATCCACTTCACTACATTTTCAAATACGTGTAATTGCATCTAGCATTTCTGTATGTTTTTAAATCTTTTAATATTTGTTGCTACCTTTTTATTTCTAACTTTGCTCATATTTTTCCTGATCGCTTTTGGTAGAAGCTATTGTTTTTTAATGCCATGGAGTCAGTTCCAACTCACAGCAACCCTACATAGGGTTTTCCAGAAGTGGTTGGTGGGTTTAACACTTCAACCCGTGGTTCTAACTGACCTTACAGTCCAGTGCTTATCCTACAGGTAGAGGCTAGTACCATGTATTTATGGGCCAGTTCTTGGGTTCATGATCAGTTCTTATCGTTTTCTACTTTAAAATTTTAATTTTATCCGAGTATCTTTGGCTGACATTTTCATGAACTCACCATGAACACCTAGGTTCTGTTTCCTGTTTTATCATCAACATCAATTCTTGAATCAAATCCTGAAGCATTCTTAGAAATATATACTTGAATACCTGTCACCATCAAGTCAATGCCAACTCATAGTGACCCTATAGGACACAGAAGTACTGGCCCTCCAGGTTTCTGAGAGTAGAGTATTTAATAAAGCAGATTGCCACATCTTTCTTCTACACCAATAGCAGAAAACAAACTAGATGACTGGGACCGCCTAAATAGTAGACACTCAGGAACATAAAATAAGTTCACCAAGTGAATAGTGTCCAGCCTGTCCAGGAAGGGCTGATGAAACAAAATACAGATGGGTCTCTTGTGATGCAATGGTGAATAATTGTTATCAGGACTGATTGTGAGGGTTGGAAATCTAAAGGTGGACATTTTGTAGCAAAGAGGGAGTGATTATCTTATGAGTCTAGGAGTTGAGGACCCTGGGACCATCGATGGAGAAGAGCGAAGAGCAGAATCCTACCCAGAGAGGCGGTGAGGCCTGAGATGGAGGCAGAGAAGACGACGTCAAGAGATGGTGTGGCTGGGGACTTGGGATCCGGAAAGGGAAAGGGGCTGTACATGAGGGCGGTAGTGGGGGGGGTGTGTGCAGTCTTACAGGGTATACCCCTTGGTTGGGTGAGGATGCATGGACGGGATGGTAACTATGCCAATGAGATGATGGATGATAGAATGAATGTAAAGCTGATGTTCTCCCATGTAGACTATCACACAATTCACAATAAAACATTTAAAAAAAAAAAAAGTTCACCAAGAGAATAAAATGAAAATCCACTGACTAGAAAAACACTGGGGGCAACAGCATATCGGACAAGGGACTCTAAAATTTATAGAAAACATTAACACTTCAATAACAAAAGGATAAATAATCCAATTTAAAAATAGGCAGAAAGTATGAACAGACAATTCGACAATTCACCAAAAAAGACATTGAGGCGGTCAAGAAACACATGAAGAAAAGTTCATGATCATTAGCCATTAGAGAAATGTACATTAAAACAACAATGAGATATCGTCTCACCCCAGTATTAATAGCAAAGCCAAAACAAACAGAAAACAGCAAAGGCTGGCGAGGGGTTGGAGAGACTGGGACCCTCATACTCTGCTGGTGAGATCATAAAATGATACAACCATGGTGGGAACCAGTATATCTATTCCCTTGTTGTTGTTGTTGTTGTCAAGTCAGTTCCAACCCACAGTGACCCTGTACAGGGTTTCCAAGGAGTGGTTGGTGAGCTTGAACTGCCAACCTTGTGGTTCCAACAGCAGTTGAGCACAATAGTGCACAGCACCACACCAGGACTCCACACCAGATATACCATAATACCCGGCAATCCCACTTGGTATAGCCTAGACAGCTAAGAGCCACGACACGAATAGATAATGCACACCCAAGCTCATCACAGCACGCCAGTCTCAACAGCAAAAAGATGGAGAACCCTAAAAGTCCATCAGCATCACCGGGAGAACAGATGAATGCTCTGGTAGCGTAGAGGTTACAAATCAGGCTGCTAACCTCAGGGTCAGCAGTTCAAAACTACCAGCTGTTCTGCGGGAGAAAGATGAGGCTTTCTGCTCTCGTAAAGACTTACAGCCTCGGAAACCCTGTAGAGGGTTGCTATGAATGGGAACCGACACCACGGCACACCACCACTACCACCACAATTACAATGAATACCACAAAATAGAAAAGAATGAACTCACGTCCACACACACACACGCATCTCTAAGAAACGCATCACCTGAGGAGCCGCCACTGGAGTTTCAGGGTTGCTCTCACCTCCTCCTTCCACAGGTGTTGAGCTCTGCTAAACATCACATGACCCACTCTCCACTTCAGCATGTGCTTTTGTAGAAGCTACGCGGAGACTGTTCAATAGTAACAGCAATATTACCACTGTTATGGATTGGTTTCTGTCCCCCATACCTGGAATGTGATCCCATTTGAGAAAAGGGTCTTTTATTATGTTAATGAGTCCTGGGTGGTGCTGTAGGATAAGCACAGGACCTCAAGGCTGGTTTGAACCACAGGTCAGCAGTTCAAACTCACCAGTGGCTTCTCAAGAAACTCAATACAGGGTCACTATGTGTCATGTCGGAACCAACTCAATGGCACGTAACAACAATAACAATGAGGTTCTATCAGTGTGAGAGTGAGTTTTAAGACAATCACTTTTGAGATCTAAAAAGAACAGACTAGGAACAGAAGCAGGAAGGACAGATGCAAGGGAGAAGATGCAATGCCCCATGAAGATCCCAAAGGAACCAAGGATTAGAAGCTATTCTATTAGAATACAATACAATACAATAGAATACACTACA
>NW_006408775.1:3580282-3584237 GCF_000296735.1 Chrysochloris asiatica
TACAATACAATACAATACAATATAAGCTATTTTAAGAGGCCAACAGGGGCAGAAAACCATCCCATAGTTCTAGTCACCTAAACTGTGCAAACACCAAAGCCTCATTGCTGTTGTGTTGGTACGTGCCATTGAGTCAGTTCCAACCCACAGTGACCCTGTATAGGGTTTTTAAGGATTGGCCATTGTATCTCCTCCTTTCCTGATGGGTCTGGGTCAGAAAAGGTTGGGGAAGATGCTGAGAAGATTGTTTGATTGTGTTGTGAGTGATCGTCAGCAGGGTTCACTGTGATTGTAAAACTCGGAACTCTTATATTCGGATTGGTCAGTATTTCCACCCCATTGGGTATAAAATGAACCATCTCAGAAGCATGAATAAGGGATTTTACTACCATCAAGAAAATTAGAACCAGAGAGGGTGTTGTTAAGTGCCATCTAGTCTCTTCCAACTCTTAACGACCCTGCACAGGGTTCCCGAGGAGCTGTCCAGTACTTATCCAACCTTGCAGTTAGCAGTTCAGTGCTTACCCTACAGCACCACACCAGGATTCCCCAGAGAGAGCTGTGGTTGTTAACTGCTGTGGAGTTGATCACAGTGACCCTGTAGAGTGTTTTTGAGGCTATATATCTTTGTGGGAGCAGAAAGCCTCATCTTTCTCCCACAGGTCAGCTGGTGGGCTCAAACTGCAGACCTTGTGGTTTACAGTCCAGTGTTTATCCTATAGAGCCACCATGCTCCCAGAGAGAGTGTTGCTGTTGTTGTTAGATGCAATCCATTCAGTACTGACACGTAGCAACCTTACATACAACAGAATGAAAACCTGCCTGGTTCTGAACCCATTGCTGCTGCCACTGTGCCAATCCTCTTTTCTGTCGACCCTCCACTTTACCAAGCCTGATGTCCTTCTCCAGGGACTGGTCCCTCTTGATAATATGCCCAAAGTATGAGAGACAAAGTCTGGCCATCCTGGCCTCTAAGGAGCATTCAGGCTGTATATCCTCAAACACAGATTTGTTTGTTCGTTTAATGGTCCATGGTACTTTCAACATTCTCCTCCAACACCATAACTCAAATGTACCAATTATTCTATGGCCTTCCTTATTCATTGTCCAATGTTCACATGCATATTAGGTTATTGAAAATACCATAACTTGGGTCAGGTGCATCTTAATCCTCAAACTGCCATCTTTGTTCTTCAACACTTTAAAGAGGTCTTGTGCAGCAGATTTGCCTAACTCAATATTTCATCTGATTTCTTGACTGCTGCTTCCATAAGTGCTGATAGTTGATACATGCAAAATGAAGCCTTTAACAACTTCAATCACTTCTCCATTTATCATGATGTTATTTATTGGTCCAGCGGTGAGTATTTTGTTTTCTTTACATTAAGGTGCAACCCATACTGAAGACTGAGGTCTTTGATCTTTATCTGTGAGTATTATGAACAGCAGTGGAACCCTGTCAGCACCCAGAGATGGTAAACATACATAACCTGGGTGATGGTTAAGACACTATATAGTAAGAGGAAGGTGGGCAGGAGAATGATGAAGCAGAGGAAGACACAGGGAGGAAAGCAAGAGTTAAAAGGAATAGAGGTAAGTACTGCTATATAAATAATCCTGTAACAACAGTGAACTATGTGTAGCTACATGGATAGACACACAGTGTGACTGGGCGTGAGAGGAAGCGTTGGAGTATGCCCAAAAAAATACATAAATGTTTTCACAGAGGGTGTCTGCACATGAGTAGTCACCTTTGCCACAAACATATCCATGAATAGATATCCATGGTAGAACATACAATGGTAAAAATCATGAAAAGTTTTTAGATATTACCCGAGCCTTGAGGCAATGAGTTGCTAGGGCTGAGTGGGAATCCATGGGATGTGAGGTTGTTGGCATAACAAAGCTCACAAAGACAATGTTTTACATCCTACTGTACTGAGTAGTCACTGGGATCTTAATAGTTCATGAGCGGCCATCTAAGGGGCAACTATTGGTTATCCCTATGCAAAAACAAGAAGAGTGATGAAAATTGAAGACACTCAAAATCATTTAGTCCAATGGACTAATGCACTTCATGAACAGCAGTCCCCATGACCCTGTGACTGGAAGAAACTATATGGTACCTGACTAGTACCAAATACTCTGGAAGGAATCCTATTGGAAGATCCTGGATAGAGTGGGAGAAAATGGAGAATAAAACTCAAAACTATAAAAAAGATGAGACTTATTGGTCAGAAAGAGAATGGAGGAACCCAAAACTATGGTTCTTGGTCACCCATCAGGTCTGGAACTGAACTCACCCTTTTGGCTCAATTTTCAGCCTAGCAATAGATAGGTATATAGTGGGAACAACACTAGTGAGATACACACACCACAGAATTGTCAACCATTCTAGATCAAAAGGGCAGCATTTACCTGGGGACGAAATTCAGACGGGTTGGGAAAAAAGGAAGAATGGAAACAAGGATCACAGTGAGAAAGTGGGCTAAGTGATGTTATATTGAGGGGATTACAATCATTGAAATGAAACAAAGTACATGATTTGTTGAACGTAAAACTGTTGATCTACTCTGTAAACCTTCACTCGTTTCACAATAAAATGTTTAAAAAAGAAAGAAAAGTCAGGAGTTGAACATGTTCTTTGGCCTCTCGCATCCCTTCGAGCTGAATCTGCTCGATCCAGGAGACAGAAAGCGGTGACACTAGCGGAAAGGGACAGAAGTGGCAGCCAGAGCATGGGATCGATTGGTAGCCCTCCCAGCCCACAGAGCGAGGGACGACCTGTGTACTGACTCAGAAGCTGTTAACTCCCCTAATAGACCTCATAATCATGAGTATTGTCTGTGAGCTCTGTGAGGCCATTGAAATGAATTATCAATGGAGAGTGCCGTGGGACGGACAGTTGGTATCAGAACTGGTAAAGAAGATTGGTGGATGGAGGCATGTCTGACTTCTCTGCCTCCTAGAAATCTGCCTTGAGCTGGTCTTCAGTTTGATTTTTCTTCCCCACCACACACACCTTGAAGCTAGAGCACTAAGAAACGAAGACAGCCACAATGAAAAACCACAGCATACCACGATGGCTGACTGACGTTTAAGTACTGGAACCTAGGTCATTTGCCATACCACTATTTATCAGAAATAAAAATTAGTACTTTATCTGAAAACGAGTTTGTAAAATACAATGATGCTATCCATGAATCTTACATAATCTCTCATGCTTCAACACGATTTTCTCCTTGATCCTTGTCCCCTAGCCCCATTTATTTTGTCACCTCCTCCTCTCTCATCCCCATTTATAGCTTGTCTTTCTGAATTTTATTCTTGGATGTCTTCCACATCATTCTACAGTGACTCCCTGAACAACTACACCCACACTCACATCTGTAACAGACCCTGATACACTGACTTCTGCATCCACATCCATCAGACCTCCCCTTCAGTCCAGACTCAACATATCCAACTATTGGGCCTATGTCTTACTCTGCCTCACATCCAACATTTCCTGCTGTCTCCACAGCACCTCAACCCACCCCACCTACTCATATATGCCTCAGGTTTCTCTCCCAGCCTGCACTGCCTAGCCCAATTGATAAGACCACCGAGTTGCTCTCTCCCTCATCCAATTAGCCATTAAGTGCTTTTCACTCTACATCCTTACATCCTTCATGATCTCCCTACACTCCACATTTACTATCTTTCTGGGTCTCACCTGTTGCTGAACTTGTTACCACACTTCCTATGAGTCTCTCTACTTCAGAGTTTCCCCCATTCTAATTCCACTCACTCCACTGCAAAGGGATCTTTCTACAATCAACTCAGACCATAGTCTTCCTGGAATTGTAGTCTTTGAAAGCACTCCCTCTGATTCCAGCATAAATGCCATAGCTTTCCATATGGATCATTGTGTGTGACTACACAATTTATCATTCAAACATTGTGCGTGACTACA
>NW_006408775.1:3584387-3586142 GCF_000296735.1 Chrysochloris asiatica
TGTGCGTGACTACACAATTTATCATTCAAACATTGTGCGTGACTACACGATTTATCATTCACACATTGTGCGTGACTACACGATTTATCATTCAAGCAATGATTGGGTCAAAAAGAAGTATGTCAATAACCATGCTTCATTTTTACCCAATCATTGTCAAATCAGGCAAACCAAATTATATGATCACCTGACTTTCCGAGGCCTGATGTCTGACCCGTGCCTTTTATTCTCTGCCCTACTCTCCACAAACTCCAGTCAAACCTGTTGCTCCTTCTCCAGTTGACTCAGTAGCCTGAGACCACATTTACTTCCCCCTGTCTGTAATATCGTCACAAGCCTTCATCTCCAAAACTGACTTCCCTTTCCTGAAAAGCATCTACATGCATCTAAAACTCAAGTTTTTCTTTATTCTTCTCTGCTCATCCCAATGGAATTGCTTGATTTATGCTCCCAATGTTCCCTAACCAACCTCCTACTGCAGTGGTTTGCATTTCGGGAAATTTCACAACGAGGTTACAAGACTCTTGAAAGGAGAATTACACTTGTGGATCCATGGATTATGGGGCACTCTCTGAACAGTGGGATCTCTTGTCAGTTGGGAAGACATCCTAAGAGAAATCTACTCCAGGGACCTGGAGTTCCTCAATCATGACAAGCTCCGCACTTCGCTGCTTTTCCCTTATACCATTAATATAGAAGATCCTGTACACCAAGTACTTGAGAGGATTAATTTATAATATCCCCAGAGCATCCACACTGGAAAAGGCATCACAAAGTCTACGCAGTCAATGAGTAGAAAAGTGAATAGAACGGGCTTATAGAAATAACACTACAATCCCGCTAGTTTCTGAGATAAGGAAACAAGAAGAAAAATGTCTTAATAATGGAATTTCCAAACATAAACAAAAGCCCAGATCAGCAAAGTGATGAGATTTGAGGCCCCAGAGAATTTTGTCTGGAGATTGGCTCCACCCAGATTGTCTCATCTCCAAGAAATTAATAATCTTTGTCATCAGTTTTAGGTCCAAAGGGACTAGGAAATAGGTGGGACAATTACTTTCTACTTATCTATAATGAGCCTATCAGGGGATCTGGTCCCAGAGGCCAAGGTGGCTTTTGTAAATGCCTACTCTGTGATTGCACTCAAACCTCCTTCCTACACACAGTACTGAGCCCATGAGCCTCTTGCCTTTACTCACTCAGAACTTAGCGACATTCCCAAACCTTCAGTCTTCCAATACAGTGGGACATTGATCGTTCCATGACAGCACCTACTCCTCCTAGGTATGACGATGGCAGTGGAGATGTCAATATTTATTTACTGGACTAAAGTTTAAGAGTCCTGGTGGGCACTGTCGGATAAGAGCTCAGCTGCAACGTCAGTTTGAACCACAAGGTCAGCGGTTCAAAGGCACCAGCCACTCCTCAGAAACCCTACAGAGGGTCATTATGAGTTGGAATGGACTATATGACACCTAATAACAACAAGAACAAAGTTCAGGTACTCTCTTTGCTAATTCTTGCAGATCCAGAAAATAATTGTTGTTAAGTGCTGTCGAGTCAGTTCCGACTCATAGCAATCCTGTACAGGCTTTAAGAGGAGCGACTGGTGAGTTTGAACCACCGACCTTGCAGTCCAGTACTTAATAATAATAACAACAAAGTTTAGAAACTCTTTTTGCTAATTCTTGCATATTCAGAAAACAATCATGTTTGTTGTTGTTAAGTGCCTTCGAGTCGGTTCCGACCCATAGC
>NW_006408775.1:3586552-3602163 GCF_000296735.1 Chrysochloris asiatica
TTCAATCTAAAAGTGGTAATTAAGGTTTTGTGTCAATCTAACTAGGCCAGGATTTTCAGTGGTTTGGCACCATACTTGGCCCCACATAGACTGAAAGAAAATTATGGAGAACTCAAATTCTTATTTTAACCAAAAGGACACATGAACTGAAACAGTAAAGAACAGAGCATGGCCTGACAAACTCTTTAAACGCAAAACTAAGCCTATCTCCTGAGTTCATGTTTTTGCAAACGGCAGAGTGGCACACAACGTAAATGTGTTGTGGTGGTAGCTGGGCACAGTCTAGTTCTACTGGTCTCCAAGGACGTGAGGTTGTGGCTCATGCAATCTTGTTGCTTCGCTGCTCTTTGGGTAACTGTTTGTCTCCTGGTGAGTAGAGACCCATTGTTGTGTCTTAGCCACTCACAAGCTTTTAACACCCCAGACACTGGTCTCCAAGGTAGTACGGAACATGATCAGTTGATCTAGTGGGGGTGATGGTTATCTGCCATGGAGTCAGTTCTAACTCACAGCAACCCTGCACAGGGTTTGCGAGGCTGTAAATCTTTACAGGAGCAGAAAACCTCATCTTTCTCTCGCGGAACCGCTGGTAGTTTCAAACAGCTGACCTTGTGGTTCACAGGCCGATTCATAACCACTATGCTACCAGAGCTCCTGAAACTATGGTTGCACTCCTTCAAACCCAATGACGCAGTCCTTCAAGGTGTCTGGTGACTGGATACAACTAAAAAGTTTGCCTAATTTTGACCCTTGTAAGCTCTACAATTGTTGCTGTTTTTAAGTACCTCACAGTCAGTTCTGACTCATCTTGACCCCATATACGGCTTCCAAGGAGCTGCTGGTGGGTTTGAACTGCCTACCTTGCAGTTAGCAGTCCAGCGCTTACCCTATAGTGACATACCTGCACTCCATTCTCTAGTATATACCTGGATATATTTGCAGCACATACAAATACATATATAAAAATATCCTCTGCCAACCCTATAATATACTCGTGTGATAATATACCCATACAATATGAATGCTTGGCTGCATCCCTGCTGACCATCAGACTCTCATTCTACGCAGACATTTCTGCTTTGATGTGTCTCCTCTCCTGAAACTCTCCTGCTCTGATACACACCGTAATGAGATAATGATTCTTAGAGAGGGGGCATTAACAATGATCACTCCATTGGTTTGCATCACCTATGCAGTCCTGAGAGTCCCAACCACAAAAGAAATGGAAAGCCTTCTCCACCTGTGGCTCCCACCTGGCTATGGTTTCCCTTTTCTATGGCACCATCATTGCTGTGTATTTTAGCCCTTCATCCTCCCACTCAGCTGAGACAGACACCACAGCTACTGTGATGTACACGGTGGTGATCCCCATGCTGAATCCTTTCATCTACAGCCAGAGGAGCAGAAATTGAAAGAGATGCAGGAAAAGTGATGGCCATCATGACGTTTTTTCTGTTCAATAATAACACCGATTCTGAACATCATATAGAAAACTAATTTGTAATAAAATCCTGTTGATAATTTCCGATGGTATGAAACTGAGCACCTGTCCTTTGTAAGGCACGCATGTATTTTCTTGTGAGAAAGAAACTCTTGGTACAAAAACGTTGCAGATTAAAAATGTACGTACTATTCTCCCTGCCAGTACCTTCACCACTGGACTAAAAAGCAACATCCATACTAATGGAGAAAAGACTTAAGTTGTCAAAGACTTCATCTTGCTCAGATCAACCATCAACACTCATGGAAGCAGCAGTCAAGAAATCAGAGGACATATTGCATTAGGCAAATCTGCTGCCCAAGACCTCTTTAAAATGTTCAAGAGCAAAGATGTCAGTTTGAGGACTAAGGTGCACCTGATCCAAGCCATGATATATTCAATAACCTCATATGCATGAGAAATTTGGACAGTGAGTAAGGAAGATTGCAGAAGAATCGATGCATTTGAGCTATGTTGTTTAAGGAGAATATTAAAAGTACCACGGACTGCCAAAAGAATAAACTAATCTGTGTTGGAAGAGGTACAGCCAGAATGTTCATTAGAAGCCAGGAAGGCAAGACTTTGTCTCTCATACTTCAGATCTATTATCAAGAGGGACTAGTTTCTGGAGAGGGATATCCTGTTTGGTAAAGTGCAGGGTGGAAGAAAGGAAAATCCCCAACGAGATGGATTGGCACAGTGGCGGTATCAATGGGCTCAACACAGCAACCACTGTGAGGCTGACGCAGGATCCGGCAGTGTTTCCTTCTGCTGTGCACAGGGTCACTAGGAGTCAGTCCTGAGTCAACAACAATACACTCCAGTTAAAATTACCAGGTTTTGGCTGTTTACTCATTGCAACAAGATTAATGTTGTTGTAGTTAAGCGCTATCCAGTCGGTTCTGACTCATTGCAACAAGATGGCACACACAAAATGAGAACGTTGGAATTTCTCAGTAGGAGGATGTTAGAAAGGATTTACAGGATTTGACAGACAATGATTTGGGTGAGGATTGTAGCCACCAGGACTTTCTTCTGGGCTAGTTATTGTCAGAAAGCAGGGTTAATTCTTACTGTGCCTGCCGGCATCTTATCTAGAAGGAGAGAGGCTACACTGAGACTGGTAACAAACAGCCATCACTCATGTCCCAGGATGGAGGATGTCTATGTCTTGGACTGTGTTTATACTCTTGTCTGTGGTCAAGAACGTAACTACCGTAGTCTTTCTTGTTTTATCTGAATCCACATGATCACAGAATGGCCTTGTAAATTTCCGTGTTCAACAGGGACCATGGAGGCTCAGCTGTGAGTGTCCACCAAGTCCTGGATACCAGGTCTGCTTCCTCTTTCTCACAAGAGAATTTAACATGAGCACAGTTTGTAGGCGGATCAGACTGGTGTTGGGGCAGGAAGGGGAAGGGTTCGATTAGATTTCCAGGGCGTCCTAACTCGGCTAATCATTTGAGCGAATTATTTTTACCTTCTTCTCTGAGATGTATCATACAACATTACAGCAGAAATCTGGGTAAATGAATTCCTCACTCCCGATAGCCAACCATGTCAACTTCAACTTTTTCTTACGTTCTGTTCATGTGCTCAGATATTTCTACCAAGATCCCTATTGATCTCATCTCATTTTTAACACAGTTTCTTCTAAATCGGTACATGCTGTTATGTGCTGCTGGGTAGGTTCTGATTCACAGTGACCCACCAGGCCCTGCACCAGCTTCACAATTGTTACGCTGGCGCCACCGCTGCTGCCACTGCGTCAATCCATTGATACACAGTTGCCAGTTTTCATTTTCCTGCCCTTCTATATTTCCATCCAGTTCCTCTAATACAATCTGCTCACTTCAAATTTTATTTCTGAATTAGAACATAATAGAATTTTGTTTTTAAAGACTAATTTGAAATTTATTTTGAAAATGAAAAAAAAAGAAAATTTGAAACTGGGTAAAATAGTATATATTTTGAGCGAGAAAGAGGAAAACTGAGCAGTTTCTCTTAATTTCAGAGAGATGGGTAAGATGACATCTTGTGTGAAAACGCAGAATTCTGAAGCAGAGGCTGTTTCTGAGTTTAGTATATGATTGTCTTTTTTATATTTATCAGTTTTGTGTATTAAGAGGTTTACCTTGAAGAATTCATGGGAATACATTATCAGTCTAGATATGCACTCATTTTTCATGTTTTGTCAATGGACCATGGTAATCCCTGAGACTGTGGTCCTGAGCCCCTTAGGCCCAGCAACTCACCGCCTTTAGATGCTTGATCATAGCTAAGAAGTTTTTTATCATTTTGCCTGCTTTATGCTCCACCATATTCATACTTGTGTTTGATCTTGATT
Organism: Chrysochloris asiatica; assembly: GCF_000296735.1. NCBI lineage: Eukaryota > Metazoa > Chordata > Mammalia > Afrosoricida > Chrysochloridae > Chrysochloris > Chrysochloris asiatica. Next base: position 3,590,380 of record NW_006408775.1, read on the forward strand.
TTTCTTGTTGTGTTAATACTGGGCTATTTAAATCCTTCCAAAGAATAATAGCAGTCTGACCACAATAGAAAAGAACAGTACGTCATGTTGCCTTATCATGGATTAGCTAACTATTGATTGGACACATCATTTAGTATTCTGTTTTGAAAACTAATTTTGAAAAATGCAAAATATAGTTATTTTATTTGACTTTTTGTACATCTGGCATTATTTATCAGTAATTTCTATTTGAACCTCATGCATCTACTAGCTTCTGAAACACTGTCCTCTCCATGTTCCCAGTGTCCTTGCCCTGTTTGTTTTGTCACTTCCTCCTCCGCTCTTAGCCCCATATTTGTATACGTCTCATGTCCTCCTGAGCTGTATTGTTGGACGTCTGCCTTCACATGCTGCACCCTCCTGCACAATTCCATCCATGCTCATGTCTGGAACTAACCCGGAGCCTGGTGACTTCGGAATGCGTATCCATTAGACCTCCCCTTGACTGTGTTGTTGTTGCTAAGCTCTGTAGAGTCAGTTCCAACTCATAATGACCCTTTAAAGGGTTTCCAAGAAGTGGCTGGCGAGTTTGAACCACTGACCTTATGGTTAGCAGTTCAGTGTTTACCCTACAGCGCCACAGCAGGACTCCTCCTTGACTGTAGACCCATAATATCCAAGTCTTGGGCTCCTCCACTTGAATGTCTTACACAGTTTCACACTGAAACTTTCCAGATGCCTTCATCACCACAACTTGCAGCAAAGCACAGGCATACCTCTAGCCTGTGTTGCCTATCTCAAATGATGGTCCCACTGTATCGGGTACCACCCTGTACTCTCCCTCTCCCCATTTATCCAATCCACTAAGAGCTCTATGCTTCACATGCTTTTTCTTCTCGTTGTAACGTGCTGTCGAGTCGGTTCTGACTCACAGTGACCCAGTACAGGGTTTCCGCGGAGCAGCTGGTGAGGTTGAACAGCTGCCCTTGCAGTTCTGCGCATTAAGCCGCAGCGCCACACCAGGACGCCCTCCTATTTCCGACTAACTTTCAGGGTCTCACTGTTGCTATCCTTCCTATTGGTCTCCTTGCCTCCGAGTTTCCCTTCTCTGATTCCATCCATCACACTGCAATCACTGGGACCATTTCACAATGGAAATCAGATCATATCCTGCCTGGGATATCAAGCTTTGAAGACCCCTTACTCTGATCCTGAATAAAATCCAAATTTCTTAATATGACTTCTTGTGGGGTGACTATATAATGTATCATCCAAACTATGATTTTATATAAGAACACTTTTCAATTATCAAAGGATAACTGAGGACTACTCCAGGGAAGCCAGATGCATGATGACCCTACTTATAGGGCTCCCCTATCCGCTGTCTGCTCCATGCCTCGTCATTGCCCTATTTCTAACCCTCACACTATTTCTCCATCCGAATCCGATTGTTCCTTTCCCAACAGATGAGGTTACCTGATGGCCACACTTACTTCCTTCAGCCTGTAATTTCTTCACACGCTCCTTTCCTCACGGTGACCTCCATTCTCTGGGAAGTAGCTGTTTGTGTTCGTAAGTCTAGTCTTTACTCGTCTTCACCCATCCCAATGGGATTGGCTGCTTTATGTTCCTGTTATGCCCTCTACAGACTTCGAAGCATTTCTCTCTATTTGTGTGGTCCTTCTACCATGAGAATGGAGTCCTGATGTGGCGCTATGGGTTAATGCGTCAGACTACAAAGTTGCTTTGAACCACAAGGTCGGCGGTTCAAGCTCACCAGCTGCTCCGCGGAAACCCTATACAGGGTTGCTATGAGTTGGTGTTGACTCAATGGCACTTAGCAATGACAACAACCATGAGAATCTTGAACAAAAAAAGAAGAAAAGAGAAACCTTGTGGGTCTATGGATAAAGAAGGCATTCTCTGAATAGGTTGATCCCTAGGAGTCCTGGTGTGGCGTTGTTGGTTAATGTGCTGGATTGCAAAGTTGGTTTGAACCGCAAGGCCGGCAGTTCAAGTTCACCAGCTGCTCCTTGGAAACCCTATACAGGGTCGCTATGGGTTGGAACCGACTCGACGGCCCTTAACAACAACAGTGAATTGTGAAGACATCTAGTCCGAGAACCCAAAGTTCCTCAATCATGGCATGCCATGCTCTTCCAGATATCTGCCCTCAACCCCCATTTTAAAAGATTATCCATTACACCAAATGTTTTAAAGGATTAACAACAACTCTATGATACGTACTAGTACCCCTGTGGTAAAGGCATCACTTAGTCTACGCAGCAGATGATTAGACATGAGGGGAAATAAAAGGATTATGCAGATAAGACTGCAAATAAATAAAGTTTCTTATCTAAGAAACTACAAAGATAAAGACTTTCCTAACTGATTTCACAAACCCACAGACTTAAGGTTACTCAGAAAGATAAAAGGATATAAGGTCCCAGGGAATTCTTTTGGAACTTGTTTCCACCAAGATGGTTTCATCTCCAAGTTCTGACTCAGGAATTACATAATATTCTATGTCATTATAATTTGGTCCAAAGGGGCCAAAAGGAAGGTGAGACAATTATTCTCTTCTTCTCCCTAATGAGGCTCTCAGGGAGCCTGGCCCTAATAGCCAGGGCGTCTCCTGTCAATGCCTGCTCTTTGGTTCTCACAAACATCTTTCAGGCACAGAGGACTGAGACCATGATGCCTCCTCCTCACTTGCTCAGCATCTGCCTATATTTTCAAGACTTTCCAATCCTTTCAATAAAGAGACATACTAGTCAGTTATGCAGAGGCGAAGAACACATGACAGCTACATCAACAACCTCCCCGAGGTAATATTACAGCAAAACAGACTTCAATGTTTAATTTTTAAGACTTTATTAACTCATTTGCTAAATCTTCTAGATCAAGGGATCAATCAATAGTAGCAATCCTGAATCCATTATTTCTTTAAGTACAACAAAGTGGGGTTGGGAACCAAAAAAAACTGTACGCAGAGACATACACAATCACAGAGTTGTACTGTGTATATTCCTTGTTATTTTCCATTTTAAATATACAAAACAAGAATCAGGGAATACAGTAGAAACAGCATAAAACTGAGCGTGGAAAATTACAAGTCTAAATGGAGTGGACAGGTCTTGACCAGTAACAGAATTTATCCTAGAACTTGATTAATTGCATTTTATCCATCTGTGCCAAGGTTTATGAATCTGCTGTTATGCAATAAGCTGGATCCCTGGCCATGACTGAAGCAAACCAGTCGAGTGTCTCCGAGTTCCTCCTCCTGGGGCTCTCCAGGCAGCCCCAGCAGCAGCAGCTCCTCTTCGGGCTCTTCCTGAGCATGTACCTGGTCACAGTCCTGGGAAACCTGCTCATCATCCTGGCCATCAGCACTGACTCCCGCCTGCACACCCCCATGTACTTCTTCCTCAGCAACCTGTCCTTCGTGGACGTCTGCTTCTCTTCCAGCACTGTCCCCAAGATGCTGACCAACCACATACTCAGAAGTCAGACAATCTCCTTCTTTGAATGTCTCACGCAGATGTATTTTTTCATTATGTTTGGGAACATGGACAATTTCCTCCTGGCTGTGATGGCCTATGACCGCTTTGTGGCAATATGCCACCCCTTACACTACACAACAAAGATGACCCATCAGCTCTGTGCTCTGCTGGTTGCTGGGTCTTGGGTCATTGCCATTCTGAATTCTTTGCTGCATACCCTGCTGATGACTCGACTCTCATTCTGTGCAGACAACACGATCCCCCACTTCTTCTGTGATGCGACACCTCTTCTGAAACTCTCCTGCTCTGACACATACCTCAATGAGATGATGATTTTTACAGAGGGAGCCCTAATAATGATGACTCCATTTGTCTGCATCCTGGTTTCTTACATTTGCATCACCTGGGCTGTGCTGATAGTCCCATCCACACAGGGAAAATGGAAAGCCTTCTCCACCTGTGGCTCCCACCTGGCTGTGGTTTCCCTCTTCTATGGCACCATCATTGCTGTGTATTTCAACCCTTCATCCTCCCACTCAGCTGAGAAAGAGCTTGTAGCGGCTGTGATGTACACGGTGGTGACCCCCATGCTGAACCCTTTCATTTACAGTCTGAGGAACAAGGACATGAAAGGGGCTCTAACAAAAGCAATATCTATGAAATTTTTTTTCTGTTCAACAATAACAGGCATTCTAAATGTAGTCAAGAAAACTAGTTTGTAATAAAAATCTTTCTTCTTTCCATAGTTTTGGTGAAAACATAGCATCTGTCCATCTGTATTCCTCTTGGGAGCATGAAATTATAGGTACAGAAGTTCAATTTAAATAAGGAGAAAGCATTTTACCAAATGACTAGACTATTTTCAACTGCCAATGCCCTCAAACCCAAACCACCAGGATCACACCTGTATTTTGTCATGTTTGTTACTTATTACAAGAAAGCACACTCAATGTAGGATCGTGGTACTTCTCAGTAGGAAGGTGTTAGAAAGGTCTCTGAGGAATTGAGTATAGGGTGATTTGGGTGAGGTTTAATGAATCAAGACTTTGGTCTGAATTAGATGTTGTCAGAAGTAGGAGGCTTATTGGGATGTTTACATGGAGGGAATACTAGAAGAAGGTGAAAGCTGTAATAGTTAAGAATCAGCTTCTCTCAGGTCAACCAGGATGGGGGATGTTTGGTCATCTTCTGGGGTTTGGACAATGTCTGTTTCTGCCTATTCCCAGACATGACTACCGTGGTCTTGTTGTGTCTTGATGCATCATGGTCACTCTGTCCAATACTGATGTTCTCTCAGTTTCTCTGTGTTAAACAGGGGAAGGTTTCATTTGGAAAACAGGAAGTCCTAATTCTGCCAAACATTTGAATGAACGATTCTTACCATTTTATCTGAACTTTATGTGTCATACGTTTCAGCAGGAATATCAATAATTTATACAAGAAAGAATATCTTCCACAACCCCAATACCCAGCCATGCAGACTTAAGCTTTCTCTTGTCTCCTGTCAAGATGCCCAGGTATTTGTACACTGTTGTTGTTGTTAAGTGCCGTCAAGTCGGTTCTGACCCATACAGATCCTGTATATGGTTTCTGAGGAGCAGCTGGTGAGCTTGAATCACCAGGTTTGCGGTTCAAACCACCCTTCAGTCCTGTGCATTGGCCCACAGTGCCACACCAGAACTCCTCATTTATATGCTTGCTTTCCACTTTCATTTCATAACAAACCTTTTCCAACTTGCTATACTGTCCCCACAATTTTTATTTTTTTGTCCTTACATATTTCCATCAGGTAGCCCTGGCAGTGTAGTAGGTGACGAGTTGGGCAGCTAACTGCACGGTCAGCAGTGGAATCTACCAACCGCTCTCCAGGAGAAAGAAGGGGCTTTCTGCTCCTACAAAGATTTACACCCTCAGAAACCCTAGACAGGCACACAACCACAACGACCATATATTCCCATCAGGTTCCATTAGCAAAATTTACTTCCTGTTGTTGTTAAGTGCCATTGAGTCTGTTCTGACTCATATTGACCCTGTATAGGGTTTCTGTGGAGTGGATGGTGGATTTGAACTGCCAACCTTGCAGTTAGCAGTCCAGTGCTTATCCTACAGTGCCACACCAGGACTCCCACTTGTCATTTCATTTCTGCAATAGAACATAATGGAAACAAGACTTTAAGTGTATTTTGAAGCAACTGTGGGAAATGAGAAATATTTGAGTAAAACACGACTCAACATAATGCTCTGGATTTTGATGATAAAAGGAAATTAGAGCAATTGTCCTTACTGTCTCATTTCAGAGAGATGAGAATGATGGCATCTTGTGTGAAGAGCGGCAGGATTCAGAAGCAATGGCTGGTTTTGAGGTTGGCATATGGTTTCATTTATTACACTTGTCAGATTTATGTAGTCAGACAGTTAGCTCAAAGAGCAAATAAAAGTGTTCTCAGGATTTAGTCTACACATCCAAGAAGTCTTCAAAATAAAGATAGAAGGGTTCTGCATCTTGACGGGTGGCTAGAAGTGTCCAGCCTTTGGTTTGTATGTGAGCAAGTGGATACGGTTCAGAGGGAGAAAGGTGTTCATGCTTTTAAACGAAACTAAATTCCTTTTTATTTCATGTGTGTTATTTTTTGCTCCATTTACATTTTACAGAAAATCATTGACTTCACTCAATTTTCAAATACATGTAATGGTGTCTAGCATTTCTATGTGTTTTCTAATCTCTATATTGATTACTATTCTCTGTATCTCTAACTTTATTCATATTTTTTATTGCTTTTGGTAGAGGCCAGTACCATGTATTTCTTATGAGCCAGTGCTTGGATTCATGATCAATTCTAATCATTTTCTAGGTTTAAAAAATGTCTTTTATCTGAGAATGCTTGGTCTCTTCTCCCAAAAACTTACCGTGAACATCTCAGTTCTGTTTCCTGTTTTACCATCAACATTAATTTAAGAAACAAACCCTAAAACATTCTTGGCCATTGCGGTGGTGTGCCGTGGAGTTGGTTCTAACTCATAGCGAGCCTAGATAGGGTTTCTGAGGCTGTAAATCTTTACGGGAGCAGAAAGTCTCATCTTTCTCCCACGGACAGGCTGGGAGTTTCGAACTGTTGACCTTGAGGTTAGCAAAAAGACTCATAATCACTGAACTACCAGAGCTCCTTAAAACATTCTTAGACATATATAATAGAATACCTGTTGCCATCAAATCGATTCCAACCTACAGTGGCCCTAGAGGACAGAGAAGAACAGCCCACGGGGTTTCTAAGGCTGTTCTCTTTCCTCCACAGAGCAGCTGCTGCGCTCCACCTGCTGACTGTTCACTTAGCCAATGATCACTTGACCACTGTGCCACCAAGGTCTTGAAACTTGAACCTGACTTTGTTCATCTGCCCTGGCTTTTTGACTCTTGTACACAGTAGGTCAATATGCAGCTTTATTCATATATTTCTGTAAGGCCTTCTTGTTATTTCCTAACTAATTCCTACCAAAGGAATCTGGGATTATATTTGGCACTTCCATACAAATTACCCATGTGCCAAGAGCTCTAGTGGAGTAGTGGAGTATGCACTGGGCAGCTAACCACAAGGCCAACAGTTTGAACCCATGGGAGAAAGATGAGGCTTTCTGCTCCCACAAAGATTCACAGCCTCAGAAACCACATACAGGGTTCACTCTGACTCAGAACCAACATGACTACCACCATTAATTGCCTATTAGAGCTTCTTTTAAAAAACATGATTTTGTGGTTTCCAATCTGTTGAGACAGGGCTATTGAAAGGAGATGGGGATAAGAATCCTGTAGTACAATAGTGAATAATTGCTATCACAATTGACTGTGAGGGTTGCAAATGTAAAGGTAGATGTTTTGTAGCAAAAGAATGAGCAGAGGTCCCTGGGACCATCAAGTGAGAAGAGCGGAGTGCGGGACCCTACCCAGAGAAGCAGTGACGCCAGAGACAGAGGCAGAGACGATGATGTGGAGACATGGAGCAGTTGGGGACTCCAGACTTACGGAGGGAGAGGGGCTGTGTGCTGATGGAGGAGGGGGCGGGCAGGCTTGCAGGGTGAACCCTTTGGTTGTTTGATGATGCATGGCATTATAATCATTGCAATGAAAGGAAATACGATAGGATGAATGTAAAGCTGGTGTTCTCCTATGTAAACTATCACATAATTCAAAATACAAACTTAAAAATGAAAGAAAAGGAACACCAAACTGCCATTTTGATGTGACATCAATTGAATTGTGCAGAATTCTTTGGGAGAAAGGTTAGAGAATGGTTGATAGGACAAGGAACAACTTTATAATGTACCCTACCATCCTCATTGGCAAAGACATCAAAAGTCTGTGCAGCAGATGAGTAGGAAAGAGAATAAAACAGGCTTACAGAAATAACACTGTAATCCCACTAGTTTCTGGGCTAAGAAAATAAGAAGAAAAATGCCTTAATAATGGAATTTTCAACACTATAAGCAAAAGCCCAGATCAGCAAGGTAATAAGATGTGAGGCCCCAGAGAATGTTGTCTGGAAATGGTCTCTTCCTAAGTTGATTCATCCTCTAGTTGTGCTCTGAGAGAAGTTAACTACTATTCTTTGTCATCAGCGTTGGGTCTAAAGGGACTAGGAACTAGGTGAGACAATTACTTTCTATTTCGCTATAATGAGACTCTCAGGGAATCTGATCCTAATGGCCATGGGGGCTCCTGGAAATGCCTGGGCTGTGACTGCCCCAAACATCCTTCCACACACAGGGCCAAGTCTAGGAACCTCTTGTCTTCACTCACTCTGCACTTAACTGTAGTCCCGAAACTTCCCCATTTTTAGAATACAGTCAAGCATTAACCACTTCTTAGTGACAGCGCCCACTTTCCCCAGGTAAGACTAGCAGTAGAGATGTCAACATTTATTTACTAAGGAGGAAAGTTTAGGCACTCCCTTTGCTAAGTCTTGCAGATCTCAAAAACAATAATAAGAGTCTGCAGAATGGACACTGGCATCAAAACACAAGGTCGGCAGTTCAAACCCATCAGTTGTTCCTGGAAAACCCTATAGAGAGTCGCTTTGAGTCAAAGCCGACGTGACAGTAACAAATCTACCCATTAGTGCTTGTGATAAATCCAGTAATAATTGTTTCCTTAGAGCAACTAAGTAGTTGGGGATGGGAACTGGGAAAGAAATATATACAAAGTCAGAGCTGGACTGTGTATATGTCTGTGTGGTTTTCATTGTAAAATATGAAAAATCACAATCAGTTTCTTAGTTCAGTAGGAATAGCATCAGGGTTTGTAGGTACGGTGGACAGATCATGGATTAGTAACTCTATAAACTGATTGGCAATGTGGTCCATTTGGAGTTTGACTTGTCATATATTAACCATCCAAGTCTAGGTTTCTGAATTTGCTGTTATGCATTAATCTGACTCCATGGCCATGACTGGGGCAAATCAGTCGAGTGTCCCTGGGTTCCTCCTCCTGGGGCTCTCCAGGCAGCCCCAGCAGCAGCAGCAGCAGCTCCTCTTCGAGCTCTTCCTGAACATGTACCTGGTCACAGTCCTGGGAAACCTGCTCATCATCCTGGCCATCAGCACAGACTCCCGTCAGCATACCCCCATGTACTTCTTCCTCAGTAACCTGTCCTTCGTGGATGTCTGCTTCTCCTCCATCACAGTTCCCAAGATGCTGAGTAATCACAGGGAATCAGATCATCACCTATGCTGGGTGTCTCACACACCTACATTTTCTCACTAGTCTTGCCTACAAGTTAATAGGACAGTTTCCTATTAACTTTGATGGGCTGTGACCGCTTTGCTGCTGTATAACACCCCCTATACTGTACAACAAAGATGACCCATCAGCTCTGTGCTCTCACAGTCACTGGATCCTGGGCCATTTCCATTCTGAATGCTCTGTTGCATACCCTAATGATGACTTGACTTTCATTCTGTGCAGAAAGTAAGATCTCCCACTTCTTTTGTGATGTGAGTCTCTTGAAACTCTCTTGCTCTGACACATACCTCAATGGCATGGGGATTCTCACTGAGGGTGCTCTGCTAATGATCACCCCATTGGTTTCCTACATTTGCATCACCAATGCTGTCATAGGAGCTCTGGTAGCGTAGTGGTTATGAATCGGGCTATGAACCACAAGGTCAGCAGTTCAAAACTACCAGCTGTTCCGCGGGAGAAAGATGAGGCTTTCTGCTCCCGTAAAGATTTATAGCCTCAGAAACTCTGTACAGGGTCGCTATGGGTCGGAACCGACTCGACGGCACTTAACAACAACAACATGCTGTCCTGAGAGTCCCGTCTACAAAAGAAAATGGAAAGCCTTCTCCACCTGTGGCTCCCACCTGGCTGTGGTTTCCCTCTTCTATGGCACCAGCATTGCTGTGTATTTCAACCCTTCATCCTCCCACTCAGCTGAGAAAGACATCGCGGCTGCTGTGGTGTACACAGTGGTGACCCCCATGCTGAACCCTTTCATCTATAGTCTCAGGAACAAGGACATGAAAGGGGCTCTAAGAGCACTGATTGCCATGGGATTTTTTTTCTGCTTAATAGTGATATACACTCTGAATATCATACAGAGGAACTAATACCTAAATAAATCCTGTTTGCTTTTCCCATTTGTGTGAAACTTAGCTATTTTCCTTTTAACAGGTCTATCCATATATCTATATGGTTAATATAAAACTCTTATATGCATATATATTGTATAGGATTTCTGAGGAATGGCTGGTGAGCTTGAACCACCAACCTTCAAGTTCAAACTGACTTTGCAGTTCAGCACATTAACCCACAGAACCATACCAGAACTCCCTTTTGGGTTAATGATCCAACTTACAGACATCACCCAAAATTGTCACATGAGTGATGTCTGGTCCTAACCAGTCTCAACTGTAGCCGCCCTTTAAACTTCCCTCCTTCAAGATATGATACTGATGTTAAAGATTTCTCCTGCTTTCTGATAGTATCTCATTTAGGACATTAGATACTAACAGATGGATCATGATATGTACTTGTTATTGGTCAGACAGTACTATAGTAATCTTATATTATCTTCACCCATCAAGTTTGTGACCTTGTCTGATACTGATGCTCTGTAAAATTCTCTCCACTCAACAGTGGCCACCATCAAGGCCCAGCTGTGGGAACCCACCCAACTCCCTGATGTCAGATCTGGTTTTCTCCTTCTCACAAGAGAGCTTGACATGAGCACAGCTGATGGAAAGAGCACACTGGTGTTGGGACAGGAACAGGAAGGTTTACTTATGTCTCTTGTTAGTTGTTGTTAGGTGCCATTGAGTCAGCACTGACTCATACCAACCCTATGCAAAACTGAACGAAATACTGTCCGATATTGAGCCAACCTCACAATTGTTGCCATGCTTCAGCCCATTGATATGGCCACTTTCCCAATCTATCTCACTGGGGGACTTCCTCTTTTTCTCTGACCATCCACCTTACCAAACATGATACCCTTCTCCAGTGACTGGTCTCTCCTGATAATATGTCCAAAGTATGAGAGACCAAGTTTGGCCATCCTAGCCTCCAAGGAGCATTCTGGTTACAATTCTTCCAACACAGATCCTGTTGGTTCTCTTGGCAGCCCATGGCACTTTCAATATTCTCCTCTAACACTATAACTCAAAAGCATCAATTCTTCTACCGTCTTCCTTATTCACTGCCCGGCTTTCAAATGCATATGAGGTTACTAAAAAAACCATGACTTGGGTCAGGAGCACCTTAGTCCTCAAGCTGACATCTTTGCTCTTCAACACTTTAAAAAGGTCTTGTGCAGCAGATTTGCCTAATGCAATACATCATTTTGATTTCTTGACTTCTGTTTCTGGGAGTCTTGATAGTTGATCCAATAAGAATGAAGTCCTTGACAACTTGAATCTCTTCTCCGTTGATAAGAATATTGTTTATTGGTCCAGTGGTGAGGATTTTTATTTTCTTGACATTGAGATGGAATCTATACTGAAGGCTATGCTCTTTGATCTTCCTCAGTAAATATTTTAAGTCCTCTTCACTTTCAGCAAGCAAGGTTGTATCATCTGCATATGTCAGGTTGTTAATGAGTCTTCCTCCAATCCTGATGCCATGTTTCTCTTTATACAACCCAGCTTCTCGAATTATTTGCTAAGCATACAGGTTGAATATGGTGAAAGAATACAACCCTGTCGCACACCTTTCTTAATTTTAAACCATTTAGTATTCCCATGTTATATTTGAACGACACGTCTGTCAGTTTGTCGTACTGTGGTGGCTTGTGAGTTGCTGTGATTCTGG
>NW_006408775.1:3602994-3603435 GCF_000296735.1 Chrysochloris asiatica
GGAAGGATCAGAACAGCCACGAACACCTGACAGAACCGTGGATATAAAGGTGTAGACACTCTTTTATTTTTTCAATCTGTTCACTGGTCTCTCACTGTCTGTGTACCTCCATTCTGGTGAATACACAGTGTGCCTGATCAAGTGGACACCCCACCCCCACCCTCGGAGGGTTCTATTATGCATGTGCAGAGATTTCCTTGAAATTTAAAGGGCAGTTTCCACTTAAAACCAAACAGCAGTGCAAAATGGCCACAGCTGGCCCTGAACTGTTTGTCACTAGGAAAAAGTCCTGAATGGGGATTGTGGAGTGGGACAGGCAGAATAAAAAGGAAATAGGCCAAAAATTAAATCCTGATTTACATCACAGCGACCAACAGTGGTATCTTGAAATTTCTCAGGAAGAAGAGTGCAAAGGGAAGCCCATCTCCAGATCACATCTAC
>NW_006408775.1:3604954-3606108 GCF_000296735.1 Chrysochloris asiatica
AAAGGATTAAAAAAAAATCTGAAGAAGGCCAAAGATTCATGATGGAAAACATAAAGAGGAATAACTTAAGAATTATCAGCATTCCAGAACAGGAATGTTCTGGAACACACAAGTCCACAGAGAAGATAGTTGAAGAGATTCTGGAAGAAAAATTTCCTAACATCCTGAAAAGTGAGAATATAAGCATTCAAGAAGCTCAATGAACCCCAGGAAGGATAGACCCTTAAAAGACAATCACCAAGACACATAATAATGAAGCTCTCCAAAATCAAAGATAAGGACAGAATCCTGAAAGAAGCTAGGGAAAAGAGAAGTGTAACGTACAAAGGCAAGCAAATAAGATTAAGCTCGCATCTCTCAACAGAAACCATGCAGGCAAGAAGACAATGGGGAGACATATAAAACCCTGAAAGAAAAAAACACCCAACCAATAATCCTCTACCCAGCAAACTGTCATTCAAATACGACAGTGTAATCAAAACATTCCAGGATAAACAGAAGCTAAGAAATTTTACCAAAGCAAAGCCTACTATGAAAAGCATACTAAAGGAAGTCCTGTGGACTGAGAACCAACAAGAACAGATAACAACCAGAGGATGATGTACGTAGCAGCATCAACCTGAACTCAATCAACAAATGGAAGAGTAACAACAGAATAAAATTATAAGAACAGAGGACCTGGGAGGTCAGTCTATGATCAAAACAATTACAATGGAAAAGAAGGTAAACACAGAGGAACAGACATCCAGGTGGTGAGAAGGTCAGGTAAATTACAGGATAAAATAGACTGTCTTAAATGGAGAGAAGAGTTAATGGAATTTATAAGGTAAACACAACAGTGGGGTTTGGGTGGGGCAATACAAGAAGAGAGAGGAGGCAGAAGAACAAGATAGATAGGGGAACACTGAGACAGGTCTGCATGGGATAAGTGGGACAGAGGTAAATAGTGATGCATGCTCAAACTTGGAACAACTGGGCTCTGTGATACAGGGATCGAGGCATAGTTCGAAGAGGGGAAATAATACTAAAATGTTTGAATGTCTTATGAATATTGGTTTCCCTTGCCGACTACTGTAAAATAGACAACTGAGTGGGCTAGACAGGAATGTTGGGAAACATGATTACAGAAAACCTGTAAGCCCGCCTTCAGCCTA
>NW_006408775.1:3607168-3608276 GCF_000296735.1 Chrysochloris asiatica
ATATATATATATATATATATGCAAGTTGTTCGCCAAGAAGCCATCAAGTTCCTTCAGGACAAACTCCTCTCTAAGACTGAAACTCAAAGGGAACACACGAACAGGCATGTAAGCTTGCTGGCGACCACATTGGTCTGTAGTGGAAGAGAGGGAAAGGCATCAATGAAGAAATGGGGTGAGCTCAACCACAGTCAATTGACTCCTGTTGACCTGGAGATGAGAAAGAGAGAAAAGGAAGGGCTGGTTGGTCCAAAGTGTGGTGAGACATGGGACACTTGACCCTTTGGACAAGGACATAGCCACAGAGGGCTAGAGCTGAGAGTTAAGCATCCAGCTGATATGAAGAGAGGGGAGATGCACAAGAACACACAAACTTGCAGACAGCACCCATTTGACCTAACATTGATGGCTTGGTAATCAAGAACTCGACTAGAGAAAGATTACAAAAAAAAGTTGTTGTTTTTTAATAAACGAAACAAGGGTAAATTGCTACAGTTTTATGAACCTGACCTATACTCATGGAGGTACTAACTCTAAACACCAACAGAGAGGGAAGGAATCTTCACATCAAGATCAATGCTATCCCCTCTGAACACAGGGTAGATAGGGACGGGCAACTTAGACACTGGCTACCTAAAATGAGGGGGCAATAAAGGCACGAAGTGACTGACTTACAACGTTTCAAGGGGAGTTTAGTTTAAAAACTGAATAGTTTTCATCTTGTCTATATGGGTCTGGTGAAAAGAGATGGGGATAAGATTCATATGATTCAATAGTTAATCATTGTTATCATGACTAAATGCGAGTGGTACAATTGTAAAGGTAGAAGTTTGGTAATAAAAACAGGGGAGTGGTTAATCTTACAGCCCAGAAACTGAGGACCCTAGGACCATCAAGGGAGAAAAGCACAAGCAGAAAGTGGGACTTAAACAGAGAAGCCGCAAAGCCAGAGACAGAGGCAGAGATGGGATCATGGAGAGGGGGAACAACTGAGGACTCTAGAGTCATGGGAAGAGAGGGGTAAGAGGTGGTGGCCAGGAAGCAGAGTGCAGAATGTGCCCTTAGAAGGTGTAAATTATTATATATGTCTGGGTGTTATTGTTTGTTT
>NW_006408775.1:3615625-3616066 GCF_000296735.1 Chrysochloris asiatica
AGCTGTTGGCTCTGACACATAGCGACAGTTTGTACCCCAGAATAAGACGGTGTGGGGTGCCGCGCCATCTTTGCCATCATTGCTCTGTGTGTGCCCATTGCTGCAGCCATTGTGTCAATGACATTTCAGAACATTTTGTCACAGGGATTGAGTTCACTGTCTCATCACCTTATCAGACCCAGCATTTCCATTTGCCAATTTATTAAATGAAGGAATACAAAAGTCACATTTTAATTTGCATTCACGTTTCCATTTTTCTTTCCTTACTTTTAACTTTTGCACAACACACATTTTTTTCACATATTCTTGAAATTTTTCATCATATTTGGTGATCATTTTTCTTAAGTTGTTTCTATATTTAGGAGCTTAAAAATATTGCTTCAGTAATAAACGGTTAAACAATATTTACTAAGTATGTCAGACATCTGCTGCAAATAGCTT
>NW_006408775.1:3617176-3618064 GCF_000296735.1 Chrysochloris asiatica
ACATTTATTTCATGTTTTGTATGTTGGTACTACGTGTCATTAATTTCTTTTAGAACACACGTGTCTACTAGCTTCTTAAACATTAGTTTCTTCCTGTTCCCTGTGTCCTTCTTCTTTATTTTGTCACCACCTTCTCCTCCTTTATTAGCCTCGTACATGTATTTTCTTCTCCCAACTTCTGTTCTTGGGCTTCTTCCTTCTCATTCTACACTCTCCTAGGCAATTACATCCATTCTCAGGTCTGTATCTAAACCAGCTACTAATGACTTCTGCAGACCTCCCCTTGACCACAGACCCAGAACATCCAACTCTTGGACTCATCCACCTGAATGTCTTATGTAGCTTCCAGCTGCCTCCATCACCAAAGTCTGCCCCACAAGCACAATTTCACCTCATACACCCCTCCAATCTGTGTTGCATGTCTCAAATGATGGTACCACCGTGACAGGCATCACCCTGCACTCTCCCTCTTCCCACTTATCCAATCAGTGGCTAAGCATCCTACACTCTCCATCCTTAGCATTCCTCAAGATATTCCCACCTCTCCACGTTTGCCGTCTCTCAGGGTCTCTCCTCTTGCTGGGCTGTTGCCACATACACTTCATATCTGTCTCTCAGTCTCAGTTTCCCTTGTCTGATTCCACCACTGCAGTGAGAAGGCTCATTCCTTTGAATGATTTGAATCCTTACTTTGAGTGCTTTGAAAGTACTCCCTCTGAACCAGAATAAAATCCAAACTTCTTACTATGACTTTTGGGAGGTGACTAAATGCATAAATGGAGTCTTGGTATGATGCCGTGGGTTAGTGTGCTGGACTGCAAAGCTGGTTTGAACCATAACGTTACAGGTTCAAGTTCCCAGTCACTCCTTGAAAACTATATATAGGGT
>NW_006408775.1:3619314-3620798 GCF_000296735.1 Chrysochloris asiatica
TCTCCAGGCAGCCCCAGCAGCAGCTCCTCTTCGGGCTCTTCCTGAGCATGTACCTGGTCACAGTCCTGGGAAACCTGCTCATCATCCTGGCCATCAGCACAGACTCCCATCTGCACACCCCCATGTACTTCTTCCTCAGCAACCTGTCCTTCGTGGACGTCAGCTTCTCCTCCGCTATTGTGCCAAAGATGCTGACCAACCACATACTTAGCAGCCAGACCATCTCCTTTGCTGGCTGCCTCATGCAGATGTATTTTCTCATTATGTTTGCAGACATGGACAATTTCCTCCTGGCTATAATGGCTTATGATCGCTTTGTCGCTGTGTGCCATCCCCTACACTACACAATGAGGATGACCCCTCAGCTCTGTGCCCTGCTCATCACTGCATCTTATGTCATTGCCAATATGAATGCTCTGTTGCATACCCTGCTAATGGCTCGACTCTCATTCTGTGCAGACAACACGATCCCCCACTTCTTCTGTGATGTGACCCCTCTCTTGAGACTCTCCTGCTCTGACACACACCTCAATGAGATGGTGATTCTTACTGAGGGGGCCCTGGTAATGATCACCCCATTTGTTTGCATCCTGGTTTCCTACATTTGCATCACCTGTGCTGTCCTGACAGTCCCATCCACAAAGGGGAAATGGAAAGCCTTCTCCACCTGTGGCTCCCACCTGGCTGTGGTTTCCCTCTTCTATGGCACCATCATTGCTGTGTATTTCAACCCTTCATCCTCTCACTCAGCTGTGGAAGACATCACGGCGGCTGTGATGTACACAGTGGTGACCCCCATGCTGAACCCTTTCATCTACAGCCTGAGGAACAAGGACATGAAAGGGGCTCTAACAAAACTGATTTCTATGAAAATTTTTTCAGTTCAATAATGAAATAGACTGTGAATGTCATACAGGGAACTAGTTTGTAATAAAGTTCCTTTCTTCATATTCTCTGAAATGTAGCAGTTGTCCATCCATGTATTTGTGTTGGTAGAATCAAACTTTTACACAGACACTATAAACTAAGGAGCTCTGGTAGCATAGTGGTTAAAAATTGGGCTGCGAACCTTAAGGTCAGCAGTTCAAAACTACCAGCTGTTCTGGGGATGAAAGATGACACTTTCTGCTCCCGTAAATATTTACAGCTTCGGAAACACTGTACAGGGTCGCTATGAGTCGGTACGGACTCCATGGCAGATAACAACAACAACAAGCTAAAGAGGGCAAGCGAGATTCTCTTACCAAATAGCCAGACTATTTCAGCTGCCAATGCCATCCAGTCCAAGCCACTAGGAGCACATCTCTACTTTATTGTGTTAATTATTCATTACAACAAGAAGGAACACTTTCAATAAGGAACACTAGGATCTCTCAGGAGAAGGGTTTTAGAAAAGTCTTACAAGATTTGAGCATTAACTGCTTTGGGTGATGATTTGAGGAATAACAGCTTTGATCTGGATTGTTGTTGTTATTAAGTGCCAT
>NW_006408775.1:3624723-3626340 GCF_000296735.1 Chrysochloris asiatica
CTCTTCTCACTGTTGATTCCTTGTTTTTTATTCTGTTTTGTTTTCTTGTGTACGTGTAGGGAAGGGGGATCCTCTTTACCACACAACACTGCACCCATAAAGCCCAACCACACCATCTGCAGCTCCACCCATGGGCCAAAAGCCAATACCAGCTCTTATGCCATCTGATCAACATCAGGTTATAACAGACAACACCAGCTAAAAATACCATCAAAAGAAGTGCAGGAACAGCAAAGGAGAACACAGAATATGCTCCCATTCTCTAACTGCACCCATGGGAGACAGCTAGACAGAGACTATGAACACATCAACATACAATCATCAATTAAAAACAAGCCACAAAATGTGTCTGAGGAAGAAAGGTAATGGAACTAACTGAAAATCAATGTAAAAGGATGAGATTTAGGTACCATCAAAGGATTCACCAAAAGATTGAAGAAAGCAAGGAAAACACAGAAAAAACTTCAGAAGAATTCACGAAAATACTACAAGAAAAACAGACAAAATAAGTCAGAAATTAGAAACAATATAAAACCTGCAATTAGAAATCCAGAAGAATACTAAAATTTGAGAAATAGAGAGTACATTGAAAATGCAAAGGATTAGATTTCAAGCAATGAAACCTCAAATTACTGAACTTGAAGAAATATCTAATAATATTAATATGCTAGAAGGACCAACAGAAAAAGTATAAAAAAGAATAAGTCTAAGAGTACTGTGGGAGACCATGAAGAGGAACAATTTATGCATGACCAGAATTCCAGAACAGGAAGAGACAATAAAAAGCGCAGAGAAAATTGCTAAAGACTTGTTGGGAAAAAACTCATACAGGTAGCAGCTCAAAATACCAACACTGAGGGAAGGAGACTTCACATTAAGTACCAATCCTATCCTCTCTGTACACAGGTTAGATGGGGACGGGCAATTTAGACATTAGCTACTGAAAATGCGGGGGTGATAAAGAAACAAAGTGGCTTACAAGGTTTCAAAAGGGAGTACAGACTAAGACTCAATGGGAATGCACACTCTGATTGGTGAAGACTACAACGTTCAATAGACTCCTGTGAACCCAGGTGGAGACCTGGTTGGCCAGCAGTGTGGCAAGACCTGAGGAGTCTTGGGCCCAGAGTCAGTGACATGGCCACAGAGGACTAGAGTGGAGAGTGAAGCGTCCAGCTGATAAGAGAGGGCATATGCACAAGAACACCCACACTTGCAGATAATGCCCACTTGACCTGGCTTCAATGACTGGATGATCAGAGCTAAACTAGAAAAAGAAAGAAGAGGGGTAAAAAGAGTAATCTGATTCAATTTGATGCACTTGACCTACACTTATAGATGCAATAGCTCAATAGAGGGAACAAAGGGGGGGGCTACAAAAGCAAGAAGTGACTAGCTTACAAGCTTTCAAGAGGGAGCCTAGATCCAGAGGGCATGGAGGAAGGTAGAATCTCCACTGAGTAGTATCCAATCTGTCTAGGTGGAGCTGATGAAAGGAGATGGGGAATACATCTCTTGTGATACAACAGTGAATAATTGTCATCAGGATTGACTATGAGGGTTGGAAATGCAAAGGTAGATGTTTTGTAGCAAGGAGGGGAGTGATTGATTAACTTT
>NW_006408775.1:3626979-3627881 GCF_000296735.1 Chrysochloris asiatica
TGGTTGATGATGCATGGACGGAATACGATAGAATGAATGTAACACTAATGAATGTAACACTAATGTTCTCCCATGTAAACTATCACTTAATTCACAATAAAACATCTATTAAAAAAAAAAAGAGTATTGGGGAAGAATGAGTTCCCACTAAATAGTTTTCATCTTTTCTATATGGGTCTGCTGAAAAGAGATGGGATAAGATTCATATTATTCGATAGTTAATCATTGTTATCATGACTAATTGCCAGTGTCACAATTGTAAAGGTAGAAGTGGTTAATCTTACAGCCCAGAAACTGTGGACCCTAGGACCATCAAGGGAGAAGAGCACAAGCAGAATGTGGGAACTTAATCAGAGAAGCAGAAAAACCAGAGACAGAGATGGGATCATAGAGAGGGGGAGCAGCTGAGGACTCTAGAGTCATGGGAAGAGAGGGCTAAGAGCTGGTGGCCAGGAGGCAGAGTTGCAGAATGTGCCCTTTGCAGTTGTAAATTATTATATATGTCTGAGTGTTCTTGTTTGTTTGTTTGTTTGTTTGTTTTTTTAAAAACGCTAAAGTGAATAGAGACAAATACTGTTAACGGATGGTACATGGAGGGGATTACAATCATTGTAATGAAAGAAGGTGTATGATTTTTTTTATGTAAAACCGATGACCTGCCCTGTAAACTTTCACTCAATTGATAGATTTTAAAAAAAAATTTTTTAATCTATCAATTAAAAAAAGTTAGAAACATATCCAGATCAGTCATGAGGTACAACACTGTCTGTGATAGGATAATAACCATGCACCTACAGGGAAGATCAGTTAATAACACTATTATTCAAATTGAAGCAACAACCACTAAACCCAGTGAGGATGAAATAGAAGAATTCTACCAACTTCTTCATTCTGAAATTGAT
>NW_006408775.1:3627981-3629350 GCF_000296735.1 Chrysochloris asiatica
CAAAATGAACTCAGTGCAGAAAATTCTGTGGAACAAAGTAACCAGCAGCACCAGACAATACCAAACAGCAAAATCACAGCAATAAATTCATTCCTATCAAGATTACACTGACTGTAAATTGATTAAATGCCCCAGACAGAGAAAGGAGAATGAATAAGAAAACAGGATCCTTCAATATGCTCTCTACAAGAGACACATCAAAAAGATGAAGACAGTCCAAATGTTCATCAAAGGAATAATTAAACATACACACAATGGAATACTATGCAATACTGAAAAATTATGATGAATCTGCGAAATACTTCACAGCAGGGATGAACCTGGAGGACATGAGGCTGAGTGAAATTAATCACAAAAAAGACAACTATTGTCCCTGGCCCTTGAAATTCCTGTCAGCCTCGGTGTTGTCTATGTTTAGGGCAGTCATTCCAGTAGTTGGTTTCAGTGTTTGTTAGGACCACAGGGCAGCTAGGGACAGAGGGACTAGTTAGATGTTGGTCTGGTGGCTCTGCAGGTTCTGGTGGTCTGGAGCCAAGCCCTCCTGAATCCAGACCCCCATCTCACACTGGCATGGCTCCAAACTCCCAAAAAGCAAGAGCTGCGCTGAGGGTGGATAAAGGTGGGAGGTGGTCACCAGGGAAGCATGGGAACATGGAGGAATCACATCTTTCCTGTCATGTAGGTGAATCTAATCTGCCAGGCCACCATCTGTGGCCAAAGCTGTTCACAAGATAGTTGCACAGCATCTGGCCTGCCATTTACCGGTCTCCCTCTCAAACATCCCTGTTTTGCTTCTCCTTCCAGCAAGCACTCAATTCACTTCCCTAAGCTTTTCTCTGCAGTTCAGGGTTCCAGAATTTTCTTTTGTGCCTGTTTCATTTGAGCTCTGTTATCTTTGTTGTAGAAAGGACTTGTAGAGCGTCTACCTAGTATGCCATCTTGCCGGAAGTGAGCTCTTTTGTCTTTACATTTAGCTGTTTAATAAATCTACAATCAATATAATTTCATCTTCTCAAATATTCATCAAATTGTCCTGTTTCATTTTAATAGCATATTGATTTTCCTTCCTCGCTAATTCATATCACTAGTTTTATAATTTGTAAAGTGCTATGTATGTCAAATATGTGTTGAGAACTTATTCTGTTCCAG
Source organism: Chrysochloris asiatica (assembly GCF_000296735.1). Classification (NCBI taxonomy): domain Eukaryota; kingdom Metazoa; phylum Chordata; class Mammalia; order Afrosoricida; family Chrysochloridae; genus Chrysochloris; species Chrysochloris asiatica. Next base: position 3,629,131 of record NW_006408775.1, read on the forward strand.
GCAGTAGGCCAATTCCTTTCTCTACAGTACATAGTTAATAACCATACCAATGAGGTAAGTATCATTGTCTCCCAACTCAAGCCATCCTCGGTTGAAAGCATGAGTGCGAAACATCCGGCCCATATACGACCAATGGAATCATTTGGTCTGTCCCTGACAGAGTAACCACAGTTCCAGCCATCACAGAGTTGACTTGTTGTTGTTGTTGTTGTTGTGAAGT
>NW_006408775.1:3632583-3633100 GCF_000296735.1 Chrysochloris asiatica
GTGTCCCATGTTCTGTTCGAACAGGGAACAATAATGTGTGTCCTGAATCTATCATCTTGTGTTTGTGATCAATAGTTTTTGCTCTTGTTTCTAGAATCAAGTGAGTGTTGGGAATGGGGGCTATGAAACGTAAGAGACACACAGAGCCATTGAGTTGATCTGTGTGTCTCACTGTGTCTTTATAAAACATACAAAACAAGAGCCAATCAGTTCAGTAAGAATAGTATCCACGCTCAGTGAAGGAAAATGGGTACGTAGGTAGCAACTCAATGAACTGATTTGTAATGTGGTTCATGCAGGAGCTTGAGTTTTTAGATCTTAAGCAGCCATGTGTAGGTTTCTGAATGTGCTATTGTGTTTTGTCTTATGGGACAAACCAGTCAAGTGTCTCTGAGTTCCTCCTCCTGGGACTCTCCAGGCAGCCCCAGCAGCAGCAGCCGCTCCTCTTCGGGCTCTTCCTGAGCATGTACCTGGTCACAGTCCTGGGAAACCTGCTCATCATCCTGGCCATCAGCAC
>NW_006408775.1:3635175-3636126 GCF_000296735.1 Chrysochloris asiatica
TCTTTTTGCCTCTAATTTTATTCACATTTTTCTCAAATACTGTTAGTAGCAGTTTGTACCATGTATTTCTTATGAATCAAGTTCTTGGATTCATAATCAATTCTAATTATTTTCTAGTTTTAAAAATCTGTTTTTCCTGAGTATCCTAAGTCTCCTTTCCAATGAACATCTAAGTTTTATGTCCTGTTTCACCATTAACATTAATTCAGGAAACAAAAAATCCTAGGACATTCTGAGAAATATATTTACTACCAGTTGCCGCTGAGGGTATTCTAAGGCATAGCAACCCTAATGAACAGAGCCGAACCGCCCGTAGTGTTTCCAAGGCTGTAATCTTTATGGAAACAGACAACCCCAACCTTTATCTCCATGAACAGCTAGTAGGTTTCAACCACTGACATTTCAGTTAGAAGTCAAACAACCAAGGGCTCCTCAAACTCACTAATATTTTGCTCGTTTCCTCTGACTTTTATCCTTATAAGTAACTATCACCAAGCAGCTTTGTGAATACTACCTGTAGGTGTCCTTGATTATTTCCCAGGAATAAATTCCTAAAAAAGGAAATGGGGATGGTGGCTGACATTTTAATACATGTAACCCAATTGCCTACCAGAACTTCTAAAAAAACAATATTTTATTATGTTTTGGTGAAAGTTTACCCAGTAAATTACGTTTCCATTTAATAGATTCTTTAGTGACATTGATGATGTTTTTCTCAATATGACCGCATTGTCTTTAACTGTGTTCTGGTTGTTCCATCCCCAGGATGCAATAGCTTCTCTGTTCCCTGGTCTTCTCACCTTCGCTTTAGAGTAACTGAGACCTTTCAGTCTTACATAGACAGTTGTTCACTAGCACTGCACTGTTTCATAAACTGTGTGCTGATGGCCAGGGAGCAGGCTTGCAGGGTGTACCCTTTGGTTGTTTGATGATGCATGCAGGGGAATGTAA
>NW_006408775.1:3640348-3662213 GCF_000296735.1 Chrysochloris asiatica
TCCTTTATATGTAGTTCAGAGTTCTGGCACCATCCCCTGAGGTTGTTTGGTCCGGTATTCTGTGTTGTTGCTGACGGAGCTCTTCACTGCACTTCCACCCTCTCCAGCATCTTGTTTTTTCTCTCTAAACCACTCTTCAAAATGTCAAGTTTGTGTGTGATAGTGAAATGTATGAATCATAATAATTTTATTATAATTTGCTACATAACCCAAATAAACTAGTAAATAAATACTGCTGGCTATGTCCAGCTATCTAATATGAACTGTATAGAAATAAAATTTTGGATGAGATTGAGACACCAAGATTAAACTAGATTAGTGACAGAATATTATAGTTTCAGCATAATTGAAGTGATGACAATGTGTTTTTCACTCATGATAAGAAGATTTTTGTTTGCTTTTGTGTGTGGTTTTCTTTTTTTTTTTTTTTTTTTGTTAGGTGCCATCAAGTCAGTACTGATTCATACGAACTCTATGCACAACAGAATAAAACACTGCCCGGTCCTGGGCCAACCTCACTATTGTTGCCACACATGAGCCCATTGATGCTGCCACTTGGCCAATCCACCTCTCTGGGGGACTTCCTCTTTTTCTCTGACCCTCCACCTTACCAAATATGATAAACTTCTCCAGCGACAGCTCCCTCCTGACAATATGTCTAAAGTTTGAGAGACAAAGTTTGACCATCCTGGCCTCCAAGGAGCATTCTGGCTGCACTTCTTCCAACACAGATCAGTTGGTTCTTTTGGCAGCCCATGCTGCCAAAATCTTCTACGGTCTTCCTTATTTACTGTCTAGCTTTCGCAGTAGCATAAAAATAAATATACACTCATCTGAACTTAAAAAAAAAAAAAAAGTTTCCTAAAAACAAGATAGGACATTGCCTTTTTATCACACACTCATCAACTGCCACATTATGAGGATAAGTCCCAAAGTATTGCTATAAAATCCTAGTACTATTTATTACACAAAAGTATGATAGAAGAGTTCTGTTTCTAGAAGATTTGATAGACATCACCAGCCTTCGGTTTGTGTGAGCTTGTGGATAGAGGTGGGATGACAGAAGAGGATGAATGTTTTTAATGTCTCCCTAACTAAGGAAACTATATGGCTTTTGAAATCATGTGTGTTAGTTGTTGCTACGTTTACATTTTGACAGGAAATCATGTTTTACACTAGACTTACAAATACATTAACACATAACTGTATCTAGAATCTATATGTTCTTAAACCTTTTCATATTTATTATTACTGTTTCTAACTTTATTCATGTTTCTTGATTGCTTTTGCTAGTGGTTTGTACCATGTATTTATTTATTATGAAGCAGTTCTGTGATTTATGATCAATTCTAATCATTTTCTACTTTAAAAAAATATGCCACATTTTTTCAAAATATCAAAATGTGAAGCTATTATTTCTTGACATATCCTCCATCTAGGTCTATACATTTCTGAAAGCAGTGTTTCCATCTCTCTAATGTTTCATGGAAGCAGCAGTCAAGAAATCAAACGACGTACTGCATTAGGCAAATCTGCTGCACAAGACCTTTTTAAAATGTTAAAGAGCAAAGATGTCAGCTTGAGGACTAAGGTACGCCTGACTCAAGCCATGGTATTTTCAATAACCTCATATGCATGGGAAAGCTGGACAGTGAATAAGGAAGACCATAGAAGAATTGATGCTTTTGAATAATGCTGTGGGAGGAAAATATTGAAAGTGCCATGGGCTGCCAAAAGAACCAATAGATCCGTTTTGGAAGAAGTGCAGCCAGAGTGCTCCTTGGAGGCCAAGATGGCCAAACTTCATCTCTCATACTTCGGACATATTGTCAGGAGCGACCAGTTCACTGGAAAAGGATATCATGTTTGGTAAGGTGGAGGATCAGAGAAAAAGAGGAAGACCCCCAATGAGATGGATTGGCCAGGTAGCAGCATCGATGGACTCAAGCGTGGCAACAATAGTGAGGTTGGCCCAGGATCAGGCAGTGTTTCTTTCTGCTGTGCATAAGGTCACTATGAGTCGGTACCGACTCGATGTCACCTAAGAACAACAAAATGATTCCAAAAACAGTCTGCACTCTTGGATATACATCATGTCAAAACAGCAGTACTCAAGGGACTCAAATTGTGTTCTTTTTAAATGGTATTTGAGCTTGAGGAACAAAAAGAAATCTGAAGGGTCAAGATTAGGGCTGGCAGGTGGATGGGATAAGGTTTTCCAATTAAATTCGTGTAGGACAACCCTGGCTTCCCTCGAAGAATGAGCAAGTGCATTGTCATGATAGAAAAACGTCCTCAGTACAACCTTCCTGGCCTTGTCCATATTCTTAAAATTTCTTCATAACAAGCCCTCACAACTGGCCTGTGTCCTTTGAAATAATCTATCAAAATGAGCCCTTTGTAATAATAAGTCACAATAGCCTTATGAGCTGACTTCTCTGCCATCAATTTAAATGGCTCATCAGATGGCTTTGGAAGCCACTACTTTGGTTGGCCTTTTTTGATGGTGCAGTAAAGAGACTAAGACAAGTGACTGGCGAGCGGACTTGTCTGCAGCCACCCACTGATCACAGATATGCTTAAACACATTTTGTTTGGAATAAACCTAAGCATGGGTAGACTGAAAACCTAGTAGCAATATGTTTTGATTTAGCCTTATATTTTGCTACTGTACTAAATAAAAAATTACTGAATTTTTATACCTGTATTTTCATTTCCTGTCTTTTTACTAGTGATAATGACCATTTTTACTTATTCTCATTTTGAAACGTTTTATTGTGAATTAAGTAAAGGTTTACAGAGCAAATCATCTATTTTATGGTCAACAAATCATAATTTTGGCAATCTAAGGTGTAGTTATTGGGCTCTCCATGTGCAAAAGAAAGAAGAGCGACAAGAAGTGAAGAGGCTTGGACTCAATTAGCACAATGGACTAGTGATCCGCGTGGACATCAGTCTCAACAGCTCGGAGACCAGAAGAATTAGACAATGCCCAGCTACCACTACCAATTGCTCTAAAAGGGATCACATTAGAGGTCTCAGCTAGAATGGGAGAAAATTACAATAAAGCTGCAAATTATTTTTTTTTTTTAAATGGGCTTACTGGTCAGAAAGAGACTGGAGGAACCTGAGATCATGGCCTTGGGGCTCAAGCTTCAGGCAAGCAGTAGATGGGTACATGTTGTTGTTGTTAATGCCATCGAGTCACAGTGACCCTCTAGAGGGCTTCCAAGAAGCAGCTGGTGGGTTTAAACTGCCAACCTTGTGGTTCACAATCCTCTGCTTACCCTACAGCACCACACCAGGAGTACATAGGGAAGGACAACACTGGTAAGGGTTGCTCACCGTGCAATAGTCAATCGTTCCAAATCAAAAGGGCACCACTGTCCTATGGATACTGTTGAGAAGGGATAAGAAGGTGAGTGAAATGCAAACTGGAAGCACAGGGAGGAAGCGGAACAACTGCTGTTGCATGGAGGGGACTGTAGTCATGGAGATGAAACAAAGCAACTGATTTGCTTAAAGTAAAACTGATGATCTTGTCTGTAAACCTTCACTCAATTCACAATAAAAGGTGTTTTCTTTTTAATTTCATGAAAAAAATGGAATTTTTCCATAACCTTTTTGAAATCCCCATACTTACTAAGTATGTCAGACATCTTCACACATCTGCTGCAAATAGCTTCTCCCAGTTTATTCTTTGTTAAAGGACTTTCTGATATACAAAACAGTCATTGTTATGTAATCACAATTAGCAAACATTTCTCTTATGGCTCTTTCTCTTCTCCTATGCTTTAACTATTCTTTCTCATTCTGTCCTTATTTAATCATCAGTAATATTTTCTTCTCATGTTTAAGTTTTATATTTATATAACCTATGCACGTGGCTCTAATTTCAGTTTATCAATTGTTTATTGAAATGTCCTAGTTCATTTTTAATTAGCTTTTCTTTCCTCACTGATTTGTAACACCACTTTTGTCATCTGCAAAAAGCTAACAATTATATTTATTATTTATTGAGAACTCACTATGTGCTAGGCAGTTGACCAGACCCTTCCTGTTTTAAAAATCATAGAAACGAGGCAAGTACCTTGTCATCATCATCTATGGCCAGATTTAGAGAGATTGAAGTGATTGGTTCAAGGTCTTACAGCAAGGTTGCAACAGAGCCAGGACTGTATCATACCCTCCACGACTAGCTCAATCCTCTAAAAGACTCTGTAAGTTATTATTTATGGATCTATTGAGAGACACAGAAATAGTGATATAAACTATGTGTTTAGTTTCTCTGTCTGTTACACTGATCTTGGTTTCTCTTATTGTCCCAACACAGGGCTATTTTTAATCCTTTTGAAGAACAACAGCATGATCACCATGAAGAACAGTCCATCATGTTGCCTTACCAAGGGTAAGGTATTAGGCTCTAGTTCATTATATGTACTGCTAATTATTCATTGAAAACATCACTTAGCATTCTATTTAAAAACCAAATTTTGAAAAATATAATGGTGTATGCAGTCAACTTCTTTGATTTCCCGTTCATCTGGCATTATTTATCATTGGTTTCCTTATTTGATTTCCCGTTCATCTGGCATTATTTATCATTGGTTTCCTTTCGATTTCATGTTTTCCCTTGCTTCTTAAACACTAGTTTTTCCTTGATCCCCATGTCTTTGCTGAATTGATTTTGTCACCTACTCCTCCTTCTCTATTTCTACCATATACGTTTCGGTCCTGAGTTTTATTCTGGGACTTCTTCCTTCTCATGCTATACTCTCTCTGGACAATTACACCCACTCACATGTCGTAAGTAACCTTGATAATGGTAACTATTGAATCCATATCCGTGTGACTGCCTGTTGATAATCAACTCCTGGGCTCCTCCCCCTGATGTCTTATACGGCGTCATACCCAGCATTGCCTGCTGACACCATCACCACCAAAGTCTGCACATCTCACAGTTGTCTCCATCCTGTGTTGTCTAGCTCACCTGATGGGACCATGGTGTTGGATCTCGCCTTACACCCACCTTAATTCCACTATTCTAGTTAGCCACTAAGTGTACTGTACTCTACAGACTTAGCATCCCTCGATATAGTCTCTGTTCCCCACATTTGCCACCATTCGGGTTTCACGTCCTGTTGAACTATTTATTGCAACATTTCATGCTGAACTCCCTGCTTCAGACTTTCACTTTTCTGATTCCACTCACTGCGCTGCTGTCACAGAAATCATTCCACAATGCAAATTGTATCATATTGTTCCTAGGACTGCAATCCTTGAAGGCATTCCCTTTCATTCCAAGATAAAATCCAAACTTTTCCTATGGCTCATTCTGGGGTAAACTACACAATTTGTCATCCAAACAGTGACTGAGGAAAAGGAAATATATCAATAACCAGAGGTAAAATCAGACTGTGCCAGTCAAACCAAACTGCATGATCACTCTCCTATCAAATATACCATGATCAAACAGCTGTCTGCTCCAGGCTTTTCTTTACCTGCCCTAATCCACACATTCTAATGCCAGGCAAACCCAACTGTTCCTTCCCAACAGACTTTCCCTGATGGTCACATTGACTTCCCATGGAACGTTATTACCTTCACAAGCCTCCTTCCCCAAAAGGCATCTCTTAGTGTTTAAAACTCAAGTATTTCCTTATTCTTCTCCATCATTTCTAAGGGAATTGCTTGATTCTTGCAAAGTAGACAACCTTCTACTGAAGTTTTTTTTTTATTTTTGAGGTCTTGCTCCTTGAGGAAAGTAGAGTTTTCCATGGAGAAACACACCTATGGATCTACGGTTTAGTGGGCACACTGAATAAGGTGATCCTTTGTGAGCTGGGAAGACCTCCCGTGAGAAATCTACTCCAGGAGCCTGGAGTTCCTTAATCATGGCACATCCTGGTATCTCCTCATCTTTCACCTACCCCATTACACACAGATTACTCTTTACACCAAATGCTTATAGGATTAAGAACAACTTTACAATGTGCCCCAGCACCCCCAGTGGCAAAAGCATCAACAAACCCATGCAGTAGATGACCAGATATGAGAATAATACAGGTTTACAGAGATAATAGTGCATTCTTCCTAATTTTTGAGCTAAGAAATCACAAAGAAAAAGTCTTAATAATGGATTTTCCAAAATTATAAACAAATGCCTAGTCAACAGGATGATGACATGGGAGGCCCCAGGGAATTTTATCTGGGAACTGGGGAACTGTCTCTAAACGAACTGTTTCATCTTTAATTTCTGACCTAAGATTTAACTAATTTACTTTGTCATCAAAGTTGGGCCCAAAGGGATTAGGAAGTACATAGGACAATTACCTGTAATGAGCTTCTCAGGGAGTCTGGTCCCAGTGGCCACGGTGGCTCCTGTAAATGCCACAAACATCCTTCCTGAACACAGGACCAAGTCCATAATCCTCTTGTCTTCACTCACTCAGAACTAACCTATGCTTCCAAAACTTCCCCAACGTTACAATACAGTGGAACACTGACCATTCCACAGTGCTAGGATCCAGCCCTCTCAGGTAAGACTAGAGCACTGGAGATGTCTACATTTATTGACTAAGGAGCAAAGTTTAGGAACTCCTTTTGCTAATTCTTGAAGATCCAGGAATACTGAATCCATCATCTTGAGCTTGTGATAAACCCAGAAATAACTGACTGTACGTCTTGTCTCTTAAAGGAGCCTTGGTAGTAAAGTGGATTACGACTTGAGCTGCTAACCACAAGGTGAACAGTTGCTTCCATGGAAGAAAGATAAGGCTTCCTGCTCCCGTAAAGATTTACAGCCTCGGAAACCGTATACAGGGTCACTATAAATCAGAACCAACTCGGTGGCACATAACTACCACCTTGTCTCTTTAGAAACAACTAACTAGTTGGGCATAGGAAACGTAAGAGAAACACAGAGTCATATCGTTGGACTGCATATATGTCTTATGTTTCACAATGTAAAATATACAAAACAAGAATCAAGGAGTCTAGTAACAAGACCATCAGACTGAGTGTGGGAAACTGGATGCTTCGGAAGGATAAACAGATCTTTTCTTAGCACCTCTGTTACTTGATTTGCAAAGTGGTCTGTCCTAGAGCATGACTTACACAGTTTAACTACCCATGTCTAGGTTTCTGAATTGGCTGTTGTGCATTAACCTGGTTCTCTGTCCATGAGTGGGGCAAACCAATCGAGTGTCTCTGAGTTCCTCCTCATGGGACTCTCCAGGCAGCCCCAGCAGCAGCAGCAGCTCCTCTTCGGGCTCTTCCTGAGCATGTACCTGGTCACAGTCCTAGGAAACCTGCTCATCATCCTGGCCATCAGCACTGACTCCCGTCTGCACACCCCCATGTACTTCTTCCTCAGCAACCTGTCCTTCGTGGATGTCTGCTTCACCTCCACCACCATCCCCAAGATGCTGGCCAATCACATACTTGGGAGTCATACCATCTCCTTCTCAGGGTGTCTCACACAACTGTATTTTCTCATAGTGTTTGCGGACATGGACAATTTCCTCCTGGCTGGGATGGCCTATGACCGCTTTGTGGCTGTGTGCCACCCCCTACACTACACAACAAAGATGACCCATCAGCTCTGTGCTCTGATGGTCACTGGGTCTTGGGTCATTTCCATTCTGAATGCTCTGCTGCATACCCTGCTGATGACTCAACTCTCATTCTGTGCAGACAACAATATCCCGCACTTCTTCTGTGATGTGAGCATCTTGAAACTGTCCTGTTCCGACACATACCTCAACGAGATGATGGTTCTTATCGTAGCAGGGCTGGTTATGATTACTCCATTTTTTTGCATTCTCGTCTCATACATCCTTATTGCTTGTGCTGTCCTGAGAGTCCCATCCACAAAGGGGAAATGGAAAGCCTTCTCCACCTGTGGCTCCCACCTGGCTGTGGTTTCCCTCTTCTATGGCACCATCATTGCTCTGTATTTCAACCCTTCATCCTCCCACTCAGCTGAGACAGACACCACAGCTACTGTGATGTACACGGTGGTGACCCCCATGCTGAATCCTTTCATCTACAGCCTCAGGAACAAGGACATGAAAGGGGCTCTAAGAAAAGTGGTCGCCATGGGATTTTCTTCTGTCTAATATGGCACTGTGAGTTAATGCACTGGACTGCAAAGTTGGTTTGATTTGAAAGGTCGGCGGTTCAAGCTCACCAGCCGCTCCTTGGAAATGCAAAACACAGTTGCTATGGGTTAGAACTGACTCAACAGCACAAAATAACAATACTGACATGAACTCTGCATATCACAGGGGGGAACTAGTATCTAATAGAAAGAATCCGGTCTGGTTTGCCTAGTGTGTGGAAACCAGCAGTTTTTTCTCTTGTAAATTATCCTTTGTTCTTATCTGGTGAAAATAAAACTACTATTTTTTTTTAATAATATCTTATACAGGTTTTAGCACAAATTTACAAAGCAACTTAGGTCCCCATTTGACCATTTCCACACAAGTTGTTTGGTAACGTTACATTTATCACATTGTCTTTATTTTTTTTTTTTTTATCTGTAGAAATATTGTCTGCCAACATTGTTTTTCTTGTATTGTTTGTTCCCTTTCCAGTACTCCAGTTTCCTTCCCTCCTAGCTCCTCATCTTTGTTTTAGTATAATTATTGATCATTTTGTTTCACACTGATGGTTTAAGCAGGGCACGGGTCTCCCAGGTAATATCCTTAATTGAGTGTGGCACTCTGCTATTACGCTACAAGGTGATCTCAAAGGGCAGGATTGGTCTAGGGTTCAAGCGTTTCTCAGAGTGAAAGACTCAGATTGTCCTCTGATCTTTACTGTTACAGTCTGTCTGGCTTTTTTTTTTTTTTGTCATTGTAAAAATAAGAGTTTAAGTTCTGTTCCTTATTTTCCTCCAGGTCTATGTGCTTTTGTTTAACTTTTCATTGTGAATTGAGTGAAGGGTTACAGACAACAATCATCAGTTTTACATTCCACAAATCTCACACTTTGTTTCATCTCAGTGATTGCACTGCCCTCCATACAACGACAATCATCTCCCTTGCTCCCTGTGGTTCCTATGTCCATCCCACCCTCCTTCCCACCCTTTCCAACTCGGTCCTTAGGTAAATGTTGCCCTTTGGGTCATGAATGATTACCAATCCATGGTGAGCAGATCTCACTAGTGTCGTCTGTCTCTCTATGGACCTATCTACTGCTTGGCTGAAAACTGGACCACAAAGCTAGCCAAGCTCCATCTAGTGCTTTGGCTTGCGGGTAGCTGAGGCTGTGGCTGGCATAGACTTGTAGCTCTGCTCCTTAGGTTACTTTGTTACTGTTTTGCTCCTGGTGAGTAAAGAAAGACCCATAGTGATGTTTTAGAGGGGCACTCGAAAGCTTGTAAGACCACAGACTCTACTCACTTCACTAGGATGCAGATCATGATTTTTTGTTGAGAATGAAAGTCAATACAAAGACTTTTCAGGTTACATATGGAAAGAGAGTTCATTCTACCAAATGACTGGACTATTCCAACTCCCACTGCCCTCCAGTCAAAACCTCCAGGTCAGCACTTCGAGTTTAATGGCTTTGTTACTCATTACTATAAAGCAGAACACACTCCAGGGAACCCTGAGACTCTTAGGAGGAGGATTTGAACACATGTTCAATTACTTTAATGAGAATTTAAGCAATTGGTGGTTTGTTCTGGAATAGATCAGAGAGCAGGAGAAATGTTCATTGGCCATGTCAATGTCTTTTCTAGGAGGGAAGACTAAAGGGAGCCAACCACTGAGACTGGTAAGGAACAGCCATCATTCCTGATGGAGGATACCTGTGATGTTTTCTCACGTGGTCGGAGTCTAACTTTGTCTTGACCCATCATGGTCACAAAGTGACTTTGTGGGATACTGATTATCTGTAGAATTCCCCATGTTCAACAGGGGTCCTGAAGGCCAATCTGTGAATGTGTACCCAAATACTGATGTCAGGCCTGCTTTTCTCTTTCTCACAAGAGAATCTGACATGAGCAAGCTGATGGGAACACCAGACTGGTGTTGGGGCAGGAAGAGGAAGGGATCACTTACAGCTCCAGGAAGGCCTCATTCTGCCCACTCATTCAAGCTCTTTATTTAACTCTTTTCATCTGAGATGCATGTTTCATACAACATTGCAGCAGAAATATGGGTAACTTAAACCACTCATCTGTCAGTTTGTCGGACTGTGGGGGCTTGCATGTTACTGTAACGCTGGAAACTATGCCCCTGGTTTTTTAAATACCAGCAGGATAGGCATGTTTGAGTTGAGCTTCTAGACTACGACAGACTAGGGAGAAGGAGAGGCAGACTAACTGACTATTTAGTCCCTGAAAACCTTACGAAGACTAGCACAACACTGACAGGTATAGTGTCAGACGATGTAAACATCACTAAGGTGTGTCTGACCAAAGCCACGGGATGTTCAATCGCCTCATATGCATGTGGAAGTTGAACAACGAATAAGGAACACCAATAGAAGAATTGATGCATTTGGGTTATGGTGATGGAGAAAAATATTAAAAGCCTCATGAGATGTCAGAAGACACCATGGCAGGAGCAATGGGACTCAAGCATAATAACACTTGTAAGGATGGCACAGGACCGGGCAGTTGTTCATTCTGCTATAAACAGGGTTGCTGTGAGTCAGAACCAACTCAACAGTACCTGACAACAACAAACAAGAAAGAACCGTCTTCCTCAATCCCAATACCTACTCATGTCGACTTCAGTTTTAAGAACCTTCTTCCTCAATCCCAATACCTACTCATGTCGACTTCAGTTTTTTTCTTACACTGTTCATGTGCTCAGATATTTTTATAAATAGACCTGTTTTGTTGTAGCTGGGTGCCGTCGAGTCAGTACTAATTCATTGCACTCATAGAGACATTATGTACAACAGAACAAAACACTGCCTGATCCTGCACCAACCTTACCATCATTGCTACACTTGAACCCATTGCTGCTGCCACTGTGCCAATCCATCTCGTTGGGGGTCTTTCTCTTTTTTGCTGACCCTCCACTTTATCAAACATGATGTCCTTCTCCAGGGACTGGTCCCTCCTGATAACATGTCCGAAGTGTGAAAGACCAAGTCTGAACCATCCTAGCTTTTAAAGGAGCATTCTGACTATACTTCTTTCAACACAGATCTGCTGGTTCTTGTTTCGGCAGCCAACAATATTCTCTTCCAACACCATAACTCAAATGCATCAAGTCTTCTTTCGTCTTCTTTTGTCATTGCCCAACTTTCACATGCATATGAGATTACTGAAAATACCATGACTTGGGTCAGGCACACCCTAAGCCCTCAAAGTGACATGTTTGCTCTTGAACGCTTTTAAAAAGTCTTTGTCTGTTGAAACATACCTATTTACTGTTCAGTTTTTCCAATTTCATTTTGTAACAAACCTTTTACAAATTGGTCCATGGTGTCCATAATTTTATCTTACTGCCCTTCTATATTTCCATCAAGTTCTTCTAACATAATTTACTCAATTATAATTGTATTTCTGAAATAAAACATAACAAAAAATTACTTTCTTAAAGTCTAATTGAAATTTATTATGAAAATGAATGAAGAACATTTTTTAATATTTTAAACTGGGAAAACAGTGCTGAATATAATGTCACGCATTCCGAGGAAGACAGAGGAAAACTTGGCAGTTCCCCTTCATTTCACAGAGATGACATCTTGTGTGAAAACAGGCAGAATTCAGCATCAGAGGCCATTTCTGAGTTCAGCATGTGACTGTTCCTTGGATTTATCAGAGTGGTGTATTAAGAGGTCTGTCTTGAAGGTAACTACATGGGACCATTTTCACTATGGGTCTAAGTAGCCACTGATCTTTCATAAGACGATAGATACCACAGTGTCTGTTCCTCACATTTCAAAGTGACCCCTAGCCTTCAGTGTGGATGTGGACAGAGGTGAGGGCTAACAAGGGGGATACTTTTTTGGTTCTGCTTTTTGGTATGAAAACCTTTTCTTAAGTGGTGATGGTGGTTATGTGCCATGGAGTCGCTTTCAACTTGTAGCGACCCTGTACAGGGTTTCTGAGGCTGTAAATCTTTACGGGGGCAGAAAGCCTCATCTTTCTATCCCGCAGAACAGCTGGTAGTTTCTAACTGCTGACCCTGAGGTTAGCAGCCCAATTCATAACCACTATGCTACCAGAGCTCCTTTTTCTTAAGTAAATAGAGGTAAATACTGTTAACTGATGGTACATGGAGTGGATTCCAACCATTGTCATGACACCAAGTGTATAATTTATTGAATGTGGGACTGATTATATGTTCTGGTAACCTTTACTCAATTCACAATAAAAAGTTTTAAAAAAATTTTTTTTCTTGAGATTTTACAATAGTGGTTTCAGGTCCTTTTGTGATTAACTAATTTCACTCAGCATAATGTCTTCCAGGTTCACCCATATTACGAGGCATTTTGCAGATTCATCTTTATTCTTCTAAGTTGCACAGTATTCCATTGTATATACCCCCAAATTTGTTCATCCATTCTTCCACTGATGGACATTTAGGCTGTCTCCATTCTTTTGCAATTGTGATGAACATCGGTGTGCACACTCGTGTCCTGGTTTTTATTACTTGTGGCTATATTCCAAGAAGAGGGATTGCTGGTACATAAGGTATTTCTATTTCCAACATTCTGAGGAAGCATCATACCATTGTCCATAGTGGTTGAACCATTTTACAGTCAAAAGAGGGTGATATTTTAAATATCCTCCTCAATGGTTGTTGTCATTGATAGGTGCCCTAGAGTTGGTCCCTACTCATAAGGTTCCCACATACAACAGAACAAAGCGCTGCTCAGTCCTGCAGCGTCTCCACAACCATTGGTATGTTTGAGCCGACTGTTTCAGCCACTGTGTCAGTCTGTTATTGAGAGTCCTCCTCCAGTCTGCTGACCTTCTTCTTTAGCAAGCATGATATGTCCTTTCCCAAGGATTGCTTCCTCCTGTCCAAAGTAAGATGAAGTCTCACCATCCTCAATTCTAAAGAGCATTCTGGATCCATTTCTTCCAAGACAGATTTATTCCTTCTTCTAGCAAGCCATCGTATACACGTTGCTGTTGTTAAGTGCAGTCAAGTCACTTCTACTCATAGTGACCCTGTATATGGTTTCTGAAGAACAGCTGGTGGGCTTCAACTACTTATTTTGCACTTCAAACCAACCCTGCAGTCGACCACTTATCCTACAGCACCACACCAGAACAGATTCCTCCTCAATTAGTCAGCCATATTACATTTTATGTTTATCAGCTTTGATGTTTTTAAGTTTTTATAAACTAGCACTGACTTCATTAGGTTTTCAGGTAATTATATCAACATGTAATTGTATGGGTATACTTTCTATATAAATTAAATGGTAGTTTTAACTTTTATTGCTATTATTATTTTTATTCACTGTCCAGCTTTCGCATTCATAAGAGGTTATTGAAAATACCAAGGCTTGGGTCAGGCACACCTTACTCTTCAAGTTGGCATCTTTGCTCTTCAACACTTTAAAAAGGTCTTGTGCAGACTTGCCTAATGCAATAAGTCGTCTGATCTCTTGACTGCTGCTTCCATGAATGTATTTTGTTTTTTTCCTCCTAAGTTTGTCTTAGGACAGCGGACAGTGAATAGCCGTACAGTGAATAAGGAAAATCAGAGAAGAATTGATGCTTTTGAGTTGTGGTATAGGAGGAGAATACTGAAAGTGCCATGGGCTGTCAAAAGAACCAACAGATCTGTGTTGGAAGAAGTGCAGCCAGAGTGCTCCTTGGAGGCCAGGATGGCTAAACTTGGTCTCTCATACTTGGGACATATTGTCAGGAGAGACCAGTCGCTGGAGAAGAATATCATGTTTAGTAAGGGGGGATGGTCAGAGAAAAAGAGGAAGACCCCCAGTGAGATGGATTGGCAAAGTGGCAGCATCAATGGGTTCAAACATGGCAACAATTGTGACGTTGGCCCAAAATTGGGCAGCATTTCGTTCTGTTGTGCATAGGGTGGCTATGAGTTGGTACTGACTCGATGGCACCCAACAACAACAACAACAACAACAAGTGTTAGTCTTAGACTTCTTTCTTCTCATTCCACACTCTACTGGACAATTACATCAACTCTGCTGTCTCTAACTAGACCTGACACTGATGACTTCTGCATCCGTGCCCCTGAGACCTCCTCTGACTATACATCCATAACATCCACCTCTTCAGCTCCTCTACCTGGGTGTCTTGTGTAGCTTCACATCCACCATCACAGCCTACCTCACAAGCACACACACACCCCTGAGACTTCTCTCCAGCCTGTGTTGCCTGTCTCAGATGATGGTACCCCAGTGTTGGGTATCAACCTCTACTCTCCCTCCTCCCACTTATCCAATCAGCCACTAAATGCTGTGTACTCTATCCTTAGCATCCCTCAAGACATTCTTGACTTTCCATATCTGCCATCTTTCAGGGTCCGCTCCCTTGCTGGACTGCTGCTACACTTCACGGTGGTCTGCCTGCATCAGTTTCTAGTCTTGCATTAGTTTCCCTTCTCTGATCCCACCCATCACAATGAAGTCACAGGGATCACTCTACAATGTAAATCAGATTACATTCTCCCTGAAATTTCCATTTTTTAAGGTACCCTCTCCCATTCTAGGAAAATATCTAAACTTCTAAATATGACTTCTCGTGGGGTGACGATATAATGTATCATGCAAAACATGATTTTGTCCAAGAGCATTCATCATTACAAGCTAACTCAAGTCGATGGCAGGCAAACCAAACTATTCGATAACCCTACTCATGTGCCATGCCTTCCTCTCCCTACTCAAGTCCTTATCCTCACACTGTAGCTGAACCTGTTGCTCTGTCCCCCTAAAATGAGACTACCTGGTGGCCACACTTATTTACTTCTGCTTTTACTAGCCCCACAAGCCTCTTTTCTCACAGTAACCACCCTTTCCTGAAAAGGAGTTATTCTTTACTCTTCTCCACCAATCCCACAGGAATTGATTGCTTTCTGCTCCTAATGTGCCCTCTTTGGTCTTCTATTCTATTTCTTTGCATTCTTTTGGATCTTCTATCCATGAGAATGAAGTCCTGGTGTGGTATTGCAGGATCCACACTGGACTGCTAACTACAAGGTCAGTGGTTCAAACCCACCAGCTGGTCCTCAGGAAACCTATACAGAGTCTCTTATGAGTCCGAACAGACTCAACACAGCACCTGACAACAACAATCATGAGAATGGAGTCCTGTTGTGGCACTATAGGATCAGCACTGGACTGCTAACCAGAAAGTTGGCAATTCAAATCCACCAGCTGCTCCTTGGAAACACTATGTAGGCTCTCTATGAGTCAGAACAGACTCAACAGCAAGTCACAACATCATAAGAATATAAGGTTTACACATTCAAAACAACAACTTTGTAGGTCCACGGATGGCGTGGCATTGTCTTAAGTAGGTTGATCCCTGGGGAGTTCAGAAGACATCCCAAGAGGATTGCAGACCAGCAGCCCAGAGTTCCTCGGTCGTGACATGGTTGCTTTTCCAGATACTGCTCTTCAAACTCTATTAAAAACAAACCATCCTTTACACCCAGTAACTGTAAGGATTAGAAGCAACTCTGCAATGCAGTATACCCACTGGAAAAGGCACCACTCAGTCAATGCAGTTGTTGCTGCTAAATGCCGTGGAGTTGGTTCCAACTCATAGCGACCCTGTACAGGGTTTCCAGGGCTGTTTATGTTTGTGGGAGCAGAAAGCCCTGTCTTTCTCCCACAAAGCGGCTGATGGGCTCAAACCACCAACTTTGGGGTTCACAGTCTAATGCTTATCATACTGAGCACTGCACTCCATAATCAATGAAGTAGATGACCAGAATTGAGGGGTGAATGGCTTGTACAGATAACATTGTAGTAACTCAAATTTTTGAGCTAAGAAAAAAATATATTTTAATAACTCATACACTTAAATCTATGTCAGAAAATTTAAGATTCCAGGGAATTCTATTTGGAACTTGTCTCCACCCAGATAGTTTCCTCTCCAAGTTATGAGTATTGAATCGGGTAATATTCTATACCAGCTCTGTTTGGTCCAGAGAGGCCAAAAGGGAGTTGGTACACTGTCTTCTTATCTCTAACGAAGCTCTCGGGAATAAGGTCCCAGTGGCCATGAAGACACCTGTAAATGCCTGCTCTGGGATTCCCACAAATGTCTTTCAGGCACTGAGTTAAGACCATGACTACCCTGCTCCTCACTTGCTCAAGACCTGCCTATATTTCCAAGACTTTCCAATCCTCACAATAAAGAGAAGCATTGGCAGAGGTGAAGAACATAGGACGACGACACCACTAACCTCCCTCAGGTAAGATTACAGCAGAGGAGGCAGTGATATTGGTTTACAAGACATGGAATTCTTTTAGGAATACACTTCACTAAATCTTCCAGATTGAGGAATCAATAGAAGTCCTGAATAAAGCAGTTCGATTGAGATAAAGCCAAAATCAATCAGCTGTTTCTCTTTTCTTTAGGAGTTACAAAGGCGGTGAAGTGGGGAACTGAAAAATGTAAACCGAGACACATACAGTCAACAGAGCGCAAATGGATATATTCCTGTTTCTTTTTCTATTTTTAATATGCAAAACCGAATCAGGGAGTCTAGGAGGACTAGCTTAAGACTGAGTGTGGAAAATTGAGAGAATGAGTGAACAGATCTTGTCTTAGCAACTCCATTAACAGATCTGCAAATATGTCTTAGTCTGGAGCTTGATTTACTACATTTTGTTCATCCGTGTCTAGGAGTCTGAATTTGCTATTGTGCACTAACCTGGTTCCCTGCCCATGACTCAGGCAAACCAATCAAGTGTCTCTGAGTTCCTCCTCCTGGGGCTCTCCAGGCAGCCCCAGCAGCAGCAGCAGCTCCTCTTCGGGCTCTTCCTGAGCATGTACCTGGCCACAGTCCTGGGAAACCTGCTCATCATCCTGGCCACCAGTACAGATTCCCGCCTGCACACCCCCATGTACTTCTTCCTCAGCAACTTGTCCTTCGTGGACATCTGTTTCTCCTCCACCACCATTCCCAAGATGCTGACCAATCACATACTTGGGAGCCAAACCATCTCCTTCTCTGGGTGCCTCACACAGATGTATTTTTTTATGACGTTTGGGGATGTGGACAATTTCCTCCTGGCTGTGATGGCCTATGATCGCTTTGTGGCTGTATGCCATCCCTTACACTACACAACAAAGATGACCCACCAGTTCTGTGCCCTGCTGGTTGCAGGACTATGGGTCATTGCCAATATGCATTCTTTGTTGCATACCTTGATGACAGCTCGACTCTCATTCTGTGCAGATAACAGAATCCCCCACTTCTTCTGTGATGTGCCTCCTCTCCTAAAGCTCTCCTGCTCTGACTCACACCTCAATGAGCTGTTGATTCTGACTGAGGGGTCCCTGATAATGATCATCCCATTGGCTTCCATCCTGGTTTCCTACATTTGCATCACCTGTGCTGTCCTGCGAGTCCCATCCACAAAGGGGAAATGGAAAGCCTTCTCCACCTGTGGCTCCCACCTGGCTGTGGTTTCCCTCTTCTATGGCACCATCATTGCTGTGTATTTCAACCCTTCATCCTCCCACTCAGCTGAGAAAGACATAGCGGCTGCTGTGATGTACACAGTGGTGACCCCCATGCTGAACCCTTTCATCTACAGCCTCAGGAACAAGGACATGAAAGGGGCCCTAACAAAAGTGATTTCCATGAAATTTTTCTCTGTTCAATAATAACATGGACTCTGCCATATAGGAAATTAGTTTGTAATAAAATCTTATTTCCTTTTATCCCTAATTCTTTGAAACTTGCAGTTGTCTATCCATATGTTTGTCTTGAGAGAATGAAACTCTTGATACAAACACTTCATGTTAAAGAACGAGACCATCATTGCTGTGTATTTGAACCCATCACTCTCCCACTCAGCTGAGACAGACACAGTAGCTACTGTGATGTACACGGTGGTGACCCCCATGCTGAACCCTTTCATCTACAGCCTCAGGAACAAGGATATGAAAGGGGGCCTCACAAAAGTGATTTCTATGAAAGTTTTATGTTCAATAATGACATGGACAGAGAATGTCACACAGGAAACTGGTTTGTAATGATTTTTTGCCCCTACTTACTGTAATGTAGTTCTCCATCCAGATATTTGTTTTGGTGGAGTGAAACTCTTGATACAGACTCCTCAAATTAAAGGGAAAGAGAGATTCTCTTACCGAATGGTCAGACTATTCCAACTGCCAATACCCTCCAATCCAAACCACCAGGAACACATCTCTAGCTAGTTTAGTGTGTTTATTACCCATTACAAGAAATAACACCTTCAATGCAGAGCTGTGGGAATTATGAGTCCAAAAGTGTTAGAAAGTCTTACAGGTTTGACTGTGAGCTAATTGTGGTGAGGGTTTAAGCACTGGGGTTTTGATCTGGCTTGTATGTCAGACACAGGAGTAATTATTATTGGGCATATCAGTATCTTATCTAGATGGATGAAAGTGGAGACAGAGGTGAAAGTTGTATTTGATAAGGAATCAGCCATCACTCATGATCAGTCAATATGAGAAATGTCTGGTCATTGCTGTGGCTTGGATAATGTTTACGTTTTTGTCTATTTCCAGACATGACTAGGGAGCATGGTGGCTCCATAGGTTTAGCGCTGGACTGCAAACCACACTGTCAGCAGTTCGAGTCCACCAGCCACTCTGTGGGAATAAGATGAGGCTTTCTGCTCCCATGCAAATATTTAAAGCCTCAGAAACTTAACGAAGGCATGACTAAGGTGGTCTTGTTTTGATCCTTCAAGGTCACCTTGTCTGATACTAATGGTTTGTGAATTTCTCTATGTCCAGCAGGGAAAAGGCTCCTTTAGAGCTCCAGCTCGTCTTATGCGTGCCAACACTTTAGCTAATTAGTGTTACCTTCGCATCTGAACTTTATGTATCATACAACATTACAGCAAGAATTTTGTTCTTGTGTTGCGATGTGACATCGTGTCAGTCCCGACCTATAGCAACCCTGTCTAGGGTTTCCACGGAGCAGCTGGTGAGCTTGAACCGCCAACCTTGCAGTTCAAACCGAATTTGCAGTCCAGGGCATTAACCCACAGCAAAAATACGGGCAATTAAAAAAAAGAAGTTTCTTCCTCAGTCCCAATGTGCAGCCATGGCTACTTCAGCTTTTTCGTGTCTTCTGTCAATGGGTGGAGGTTTTGTTGCTAAGTTCCATCAAGTTGTTTCCAATTCACAGCGACCCTAGATAGGGTTTCTGAGGAGCAACTGGTGAGAATGAACTGCTGGCCCTGAGGTTTGCAGTCCAGTGCTGATCCTACAGTCCACTCCAGGACTTCTCCTGGCTTTCCACTTTTCTTTTATAACAAATACTTTCCAAATTGCTATAGAATCGCCACAATTTTTATTTTATTGTTCTTATATTTTTTAACAGGTTCCTTTAGCAAAATTTCCTCACTCATCATTTTGTTTCTGCACTAAAATATAATGGAAATTTACTATTTAATACATGACTCGAAATTTATTTGAAAGCAATTGCAGGAAATAAAATATTGAGAAATATTTAAAACTAGATAAAACATCAATGAACAAAATGCTCTGGATTTTGAGAAAGAAAGAGGAAAATAGGGTATTTTTCTTAATTTTACATTTGAAAGAGATGGGCAAGATGACATCTTGTGTGAAAAGTGCAGAGTTCAGAAAAGAGGGTCTTTATGAGGTTAGCATCTGGTTTTCTTGTTTATAGTCATCGGATTCGTGTAGCAAGATCTCTGCCTTGCAGAAAACATGGGAGTGTTTTCAATACTAAGTCTGTTTGACGGCATAATTATTATTGTTGTTAAGTGCCATCGCGTCAGTTCTGACCCACAGTGACCCTGTATAGGGTTTCCAAGGAACAGCTGTTGAATTTGAACTACCAACCTTGTGATTCAAACAACCTTGGAGTCCACCGTATTAATCCATAGGGCCACACAAGGACTCCATATGACAGTATGATATTGTTGTTAAGTATTATTGCGTCGGTTCTGACCCATAGTGACCCTGTATAGGGTTTCTAAGGAGCAGATGGTGAGCTTGAACCACCGACCTTGCAGTTCAAAGCTTTGCACTCTGACGCATTAGCCCACAGTGCCACCCCAGGACTCCATGACAATATGATAGGAGAGTATAATATGAATAAAGTTAGACACAAAAAGAATAATATTCAAAGATTTTGACATGTATAGAAATATTAGACACAGTTACAAGTTAATGTGTTTGCAAACCTACTGAAGAAGAAGATTTCCTATGAACATGTAAACGTAGCAACAACTAACATACATGAAATAAAACATCATCTAGTTTAGGTTTTTTAACAGGTTCCTTTAGCAAACTTTCCTCACTAATCATTTTGTATCTGCACTAAAACATAATGGAAATTTGCTATTTAAAGATACGTTTACTATTTAAATATAAACTCTCCTATGACATGGTAGCGTAGTGGTTACGAATTGGGCTGCTAACTTCAAGGTCAGCAGTTCGAAACTACCAGTAGTTCCGCAGGAGAAAGAGAAGGCTTTCTGCTCCCGTAAAGATTTACAGCCTCGGAAACCCTGTACAGGGTCACTATGGGTCGGAATCGACTCGACAGCACTTAACAACAACAACGTGACATGATAGGAGAGTTCTGTTCCTTGAAGGTTTGATAGAAATGATCGGCCTTTGGTTTGCATGAAAGTTTGTGGATAAACGTGGGGATGAGAGAGGAGGTGATGTTTTTTAATGTCTCCCTAAGTAAGTAAACTATATTATGTTTTATTTCATGTATGTTAGTTGTTGCTACCTTTACATGTTCATAGAAAATCTTCTTCTTCAGTAGGTTTGCAAATAAACTAACATGTAATTGTGTCTAGTATTTCTATACATATCAAAATCTTTTGTATTTATTATTCTTTTTGTGTCTAACTTTATTCATATTGTTCTTGATTGCTTTTAGTAGTAGGTTGTGTTTTTTGTTTTTTGTTTTTTTACTTTTTATTGTGAATTGAGTGAAGGTTTCCAGACAAGATCATCCGATTTACATGAAAGGAATCACACACTTTGTTTCATCTCACTGAATGTAGTTCTCCCGCTTCCTTCCAGTGGCTATTTCCATTCCACCCTCCTTCCCATCCCTTCTCAACTTTGTCCTTAGGAAAATGTTGCCGTTTTGATTTGGAATGACTGACCGGCCCATGGTGAGCGTGGCTTATCAGTGTTGTTGGCTCCCTGCCCCCCACCCCTCCTATCTACCTATCTACTGCTTGGCTGAAAATCTGGCCACAAGGGTGGGTTCCTTTCTAGACCTAAAGGGTGGTCAAGGGTCGTAGTCTCAGCTTCCTCCAGTCTTTCAGACCAATAAACCCAGTTTGTTTTCTTCAACTAATTTTGAGTTTTAGTCCACATTTTCTCCCACCCTATCCAGAATCCTCTAATGTGATCCTTTCAGAGCAGTTAGTAATGGTAGCCAGGCACCTTCTAGTTTTACTGGTCTCCGAGTCGTGGAGACTGAGGGTCACATGGTCCAATAGTCTACTGGACTCATTGTATCCAAGCCTTTTCACTTCTCGTCACTACGCACCAAAGTAGGATGTAGAACATTGTCATTGTGCACTGTGTTATATCGAACGACCATGGGGGCTCCTGAAACTACAGTCCTGCACCCCCAGGCCTTGCCACTCATTGCTTTAAGATGTTTCATAACATCTAAGACGTTTTCACCCAGGTACAATAATCCTCTTTCACACTTTTATATATTTGTGGAAG
>NW_006408775.1:3662665-3672799 GCF_000296735.1 Chrysochloris asiatica
TCCCTTTACTTGTATGTTTCCCTCCCTTTTCTTGTATACTGCCCTTCCCATCACCCAAGCTAACACGTGTCTGCCTCCTAGACAGTCAATTAGTCTTCCTTCCCTTATACCCCAGGTAACCATCAGTGAATGTATGAAAACATTTTCTTAAGTTTTTACAGTAAGGGTCTCATACAACATTTGTCCTTTTGTAACTGACTAAACCATTTATTTCTTAGGAACCAGTTCTTGAATTCATTATCAATTCTAATGATTTTCTAGTTTTAAAAAATCTGTTTTACCCGAGTATCCAAGGTTGCCTTTCCCATGAACATATAAGTTTGCATCCTGTTTCACCATTAACATTAATTCATGAGCAGAAAAGGCATGTGACAAAATCCAACACATACTCTTGATAAAAACACTCAACAAGGTAGGAATTGAAGGGAAACACCTCAACATAATTAAGAGCACATATACAAAACCAACAGCCTACATTACTCTCAACAGAGGGAAACTGAAAGCTTTCCCTTTGTGAACACAGGAACCAGACAAAGATGCCCTTTATCTCCACACCTAGTCAATACTGTGTTGGAAGTCTTAGCCAGAGCTATAAGGCAAAATAGGAAAATTAAAGGCATCCAAATTGACAAAGAAGTAAAACTCTCTATTTTCAGATGATATGACCCTATACATAGAAAATCCCAAAGACTCAGCAAGAAAACTATTCAGAAAAGTAGCAGGGCCCAAGATCAATATACAAAAATCAGCTGGATTCCTCTATACTAATATGACAGCTCTGAAAAGGAAATTAGGGAACAACACCATTTACAATAGCCACCCAAAGGATGAAATACTTAGAAACATTAATTCATGAAACATAAAATCCTAAGACATTCTAGAAATAGACTTGAACACCAGTTGCTGATGAATCACTTCTAACTCATGGCAACCCCTCTAAACACAATAGAACTGCCCCACAGGGTTTCCAAGGTGCTGTAGGATAAGCACTGTACTACTAACCACAAGGTTGGCAGTTCAAACCCACCAGCCACTCCTTGAAAATCCTATAGAGTCATTGAGTCAGAATCAATTCGCTGGCACTTAACAAGAGTAAATCTCTATGGAAGCAGATGGTGGGTTTGAAGCTCCAACAATTCAGTTTTAGCAGGTCAAATGATTAACCTCTGTGCTCGCAGTGCTTCCTTATATTCAGTCATGCTTTGCTCATTTACTCTGACTTCTACTCTATTATACACAATGTGTCAATAACCAGCTGTGTTAATACATTTCTGGACATGTCCTTGATTATTCCTAAAAGAGAAATTTGGAATGATAGTTGACATTTTAATATATATGACTCAATTGCTTATCATAACTTTTTTTATTTTTAGTAGTATTTTATTGTGGTTTTTTTGGTGAAATGATGCACAGTAAATTAGGATTCCATTTGACAATTTCTGCACAAATTCTTCATTGACATTAATTACGTTTTTCACAATATGTCAACATTTTCTTTAAATGTGTTCAGGCTGTTCCATTCCCAGTACTCTAGTTTCTCTGTCCTTGCTTTGAGTAATTGTTGATCTTTTGGTCTTATACAGACTTTAGTACACTGTACTCCCAGGCTCCAGAATGTTTTTATCAAATTATTGCCTAACAGCAGGATATGAGATTGTCTTATCATCATACTCTCATCAGCCAAAGCATCTTCATACGAGGTTAGGTCAAAAAGCATTGCTATAAAAATCACAGAAACCTCCACTAAACATAAACATCAAAATATGAAGCTATGTTTTCTCAACATAACCTCCGTCTAAGACTACACACTTCCAAAAGCAGTGTTTCCATGTCTCTAACCCTTCCCCAAAGAAGTCTACACATTTACATTTACATTTACATTTACAACACTGGTCCAGCAGAATCCCTTGGAAGCCATGCTTTGACTGTACTTTTTTTTTGAGGCACCCTGACGAGACGAAGAGCCGTTTGAACTGCAAGATCCGTGGTTCAAGCTCACCAGCTGCTCCTCGTAAACCCTCGAAAGGGTCACTATGGGTCAGAATCGACTCAATGGCACTTCACAACAACAAAGAGAGGAAGACCAGTGTATTACAGCAGCCATCCACGGAAGGCAGAGGCACGCTGAAACCCGTTTTATTTGCAAACCCGTGCATGTATGCACTGCAGCCCTAGCAGCAGTATTTGTTGCTACCCTTGTGTTTTGCCACAATAAAACAATACTGAGTGTTTCAATGTGCATTCGCGTTTCCATTTCCTTTTACTAAAAAATAATTAAATCAACATTTTCACTTATTCTTTTAAATCGTTCATCCTAGCCTGTAACTGTTTCTCTTAAATTATTTTTATTATTTGTTGATTTAAAACATTGATTCAATAATAAATTGTAAATAACATTTACTAAATTTGCTCTTCCTCCAAATACAACAAAGACAGAAACCCTTCCCCTAGAGGTGGCACCCTGAATCCGGCCTTCTATTTGGTGACGTCACCACTTTGGTATTTCCATTACAGCAGCACCAAGAAGCTAAGAGAGCCACAGTGAAAAGGGACATCAAGTGGCCTGGCCAAAGAAAGCTCTGCCACGTAGTCCATCTGCCGTATCAGTAACGATTTATTGAAAACATCAGTATTTTACCTGAAAATATAATTTTGCAAAATATGATGCTATGTATTCATCCTACTTGATTTTTCATGCATTTATCATTAGGTTCTTTTTAAACTCACACTTATTCACTTTCTAAACACTATTCTTTCCCTGTCTCTTTGCCCCATTTATTGTCACCTTCTTCTCCATCACCATATATATATTTCTTGTCCTTTTGAGTTTTATCCTTGGATTTCTTCTAGCTAATTCTCCACTCCCTCCTTGGACAATAATATCTACTCTCATATCTAGAAATGAACCTGAAATGGTGACTTCTGAAACTGTACCCACCAGACGTCCCCTTCACTGAAGACTCACAATACCCAATTCTTGGACATATGTTTTTCAACTTCATACCTAACAAACCCTACTGTCTCCATCAGAACCACAACCTACGCCAACACATGCAAACACACCTCTTTCTTCTCTTCAACCTGCACTGCCTAGCCCAATGATGGTGCTACCGTGTTGAATATCATCATCCTGCATACTCCCTCATCCCACTTACCCAATCAACCACTAGGTGCTCTGCTCTCTACATCCTTAGCATCCCTTAAGACAGTCCCTGTTTTCCACGTTTGACACCACTCAGGGTCTCATGTCTTACTAAACTACCGCAACACTTAATCTTTGTCTCCTGCCTCAGAGTCCTGCTTTTCTGATTCTACTCGGGGATATACTGAAATCACAGGGATCATTCCACAATTCAGATCATATTAAATCCTTCCTAGGATTGTCATTTAGAAGGCACTTCCTCTGATTCCAGGATAAAATCCAACTTTTCAATATGGTTCACTGTGACAGCTATACAATTTATCATCCTAAAAGAGTGGGTAAAAGGAGGCTTGTGTATAATTAAAGGTAAAATCTAATTTGACTGTGCCAAGCAAACCAAATTGCACATGCCCCTCCTATTAGGGATGCCATGATCTGCTGTCTGCTCCATGCCTTTCTTTCTCTGCCCTAATCTGCACACTCAAACTCCAGTCAGACTTGACTGCTCCTTCCCCTGTGGAGGTGATCTCATGAGAACATTTACTGCCTTCTATAAAAATATTCAAAGTGCCATGGGCTGCCAAAAGAACCAATAGATCCATCTGGAAGAAGTGCAGCCGAGTGCTCCTTGGAGGCCAAGATGGCCAAACTTAGTCTCTCATACTTCGGACATACTGTCAGGAGGGACCAGTCGCTGGAGAAGGATATCATGTTTAGTAAAGTGGAAGGTCACAGAAAAAGAGGAAGACCCCCAGAGGGACGGATTGGCCAAGTGGCAGCATCGATGGACTCAAGCATGGCAACAGTAGTGAGGTTGGCCCAGGATTGGGCAGTGTTTCATTCTGCTGTGCATAAGGTCGCTGTGGGTCGGTACCGACTCGATGGCACCTAACAACAACATCTGCAGTATCTTCAGCCTCTTTCCTTGCACTGACCTCCTTTCCTGAAAAACATCTATAAAAACTCCAATCTTGTGTTTAAAACTCCAATCTTGTACAACTTAGTCACAGAAGTCATCTAGGAGAGTTTCTTTCCTCTTCCCCAGCCAATAAAACTGTTTACTTTATGTTCCTAATGTGCCCTGTATAGCCTTCTATGAAGTTGTTTGCGTTTGGGGATGGATCTTCCACTATGAGAATATAAAGCCCTTGAAAAGAGGGGACCTATGCAGTGGGGGAGCACTCTCTGAATACTGATCCCTTGTGAGTTAGGAAGACATGCCCAGAAAATTTTCCTGCAAGAACCTGGAATTCCGCAATGGTGGCATGTAATGGACTTCCTGGTTATTTCCCCATCTCCCACCACCCAACACCCACAGATTATTCTTTACACCAAAACCTTGAAAGAATGCAAGATCTTGATGTGTCCCAGTATTCCCACAGGCAAAAAGCATCACTAAGTCCATGCAGTGGGTAACCAGAGAATAAAACAGGTTTGCAGACACAACACTACTTCCCCACCACTTTCTGAGCTAAAAGAGTCAAGGTGAAAAAGTCTTAATAATGGAATTTCTAAACCTAGAAACATAAGCCCTTATCAATAAGGTGATGAGATTTGAGGCCCCAAGGAATTTATCTGGGAACTATCTCCCACAAAATTGCTTCAAGTTCTGACCTAGAAGTTAATTAATACTCTTTGTCATCAGTGTTAAGTCCAAAGGGAGTTTCTGTTTCTCTGTAATGAGCCTCTCTGGGAATCTGGTCCCAGTGGCCACTGAGGCGCCTGTAAATGCCCCAAGCACCCTTCCTGCACACAGAACCAAAGCCCTGAACCTCTTTACTCGCTCAGGACTTGCCGTATTTCCAAAACTTGCCCATCTTTAGAATACAGGACAGCTCACCCTCCTCCCAGGTGAGTCTACAGCAATAGAGAAGCCAACGTTTATTTACTAAGGAGTAAAGTTGAGTAACTCCCCTTGCTAAATCTTGCAAATCTAGGGAGTCCTGAATCTGATATCTGTAGCTTGTGACAACCCTAAGATTGATCAGCTGCTTCTCTTGGCTCTTTGGGAACAACTAAGTACTTAGGGATGGGATCTGGGAAATGTTAAGAGAGGCATGAAGAATCCAACTTGGACTGTGTATATGCCTGTTTTTGAGTGTGAAATACCTAAGAGTCAGTGAGTCCAGGAGGAACAGCAACATAGGGATGAGTGTTTGAAGTGTGTGACGCTTGATTTGTCCTATTTTAACTATTCATGTGTAGGCTTCTAAATTTGCAGTTGTGTATTAACTGCATCTCTGCCCATGACTGGAGCAAACCAGTCGAGTGTCTCTGAGTTCCTCCTCCTGTGGCTCTCCAGGCAGCCCCAGCAGCAGCAGCAGCTCCTCTTCGGGCTCTTCCTGAGCATGTACCTGGTCACAGTCCTGGGAAACCTGCTCATCATCCTGGCCATCAGAACAGACTCCCGCCTGCACACCCCCATGTACTTCTTCCTCAGCAACCTGTCCTCTGTGGACATCTGCTTCTCCTCTGCCACCATCCCCAAGATGCTAGCCAACCACATACTCAGGACTCAGACAATCTCCTTCTCTGACTGTCTAACACAGATATATTTTATCATTGTGTTTGCAGACCTGGACAATTTCCTCCTGTCTGTGATGTCCTATGACCGCTTTGTTGCTGTATGCCACCCCTTACACTACACAACAAAGATGACTCCTCAGCTCTGTGCTCTGATGGTCACTGTGTCATGGGTCATTGCCAATCTGAATGCTTTGCTGCATACTCTACTGTTGGCTCGACTCTCATTCTGTGCAGACAACACGATCCCCCACTTCTTCTGTGATGTGGTTCCTCTCCTGAAGCTCTCCTGTTCTGACACACACCTCAATGAGATGATGGTTCTTATGGTTGCAGGGCCAATAATGATTGCTCCATTTATTTGCATCCTCATCTCATACATCCTTATTACTTGTGCAGTTCTGAGAATCCCATCCACAAAGGGGAAACTGAAAGCCTTCTCCACCTGTGGCTCCCACCTGGCTGTGGTTTTCCTCTTCTATGGCACCATCATTGCTCTGTATTTCAACCCTTCATCCTCCCACTCAGCAGAGACAGAGATCACAGCTGCTGTGATGTACACAGTGGTGACCCCCATGCTGAACCCTTTCATCTACAGCCTCAGGAACAAGGATATGAAAGGGGCCTTAAGAAAAATATTTGCCACTGGATTTTCTTCAGCTCAATATTGACATGAACTCTGCATATCATAAAGGGGAACTAGCATCTAACAAGATCATTCTTGCTTCTGCCATTGTGTGAAACTTAGCAGTTTTCTTTTCTAAGAGCTCCATCCATGTACTTACTGCATGAGAACAAAACTTTTTAATAAAAACTTATTTTATTGAGTTTTTGGCAAGTTTACACAGCAAGTTCGGTTCCTATTTTACAATTTCACATAAATTGACCATTGGAAATACCTAGGAATCATAAAACAGCCACCTACATTCAGAATTTTGCTTAATTGGTCTACAGTGAGCTCTAGGCACCAGGTTTTCTCAAATTAAAATTAAAAAAAAAAAGCCTCCAGGTGATTCTAGCGAGCAGTCAAAGCCAAGAAGCACTAATTTAGAGGTTCAAAAAAAAAAAGGCAGAGGAGCAGCTAACGAGTAAGCAAAAGGCCAGGAGAAAGTGGTAGCCAAGGATCCTAATGCAGAAAGGGTTCAGGAAGGGAGTGATCAACAATGTCAAATGCCAGACCACAATGGTAATGAAACCGACCGACATGTGGATGCTGAACTCAGGAAACTGCTGATCAGAGGCATTACGATGAAGAAAGTGGGACTGGGCTGGACTCAAGAGAATGGAAAGAGGACAAGGTCCACCCTGACACAAAGATTAATTCAGAGAGTTGCTTTACTTTACTTTATAATATTCAATCCCATTTACTCAAACATTTATAAAGGTTGTTTCTAATGCTTCAGTATTGTAGTTTGGGTTTTGCTCCCTTATAAATAGAAGACAACTTGCCGGGTCAAGGGATCATCCTTTTCTTAAACCACCTTGACATATTACAGGAGAGTGACGCTGTCATCTTTTACCAAACTGGGTATTTCCACGAAAATAAAACCTCTGCTCATTTACTACGTCTAAAATGGCATCTCTTTGTTCTGCTGATTTATAATTCTTAAATTATATTAAGCATGAATATTCATATTTATATTAGCCATTCAAGTTTCTTGTTCTAAAACCATGTTCTCATGGTATTGATAAGTAAATTTTATTGATTTATAAAATTGCTCATATTCAAAACATAAGCCATTATCAATCTGTTCAAAAGTTTCCCAATTATCATTTGATTTTTCCTTTTTAAAGATTTTATGTTGAATTATTTTCTACTTTATCAGTTGTGCTATTTCTAAGAATTTAAAATCTTGTATAGTCAAATCCATGTTTTTCCTTTAAGATTTTTGTCATTATTCCTAGAAAGTATCACCTGACTCAGAGGCTAGCTAGTCACTTTTTCTTGTTAAGTGTCAAGTCAGTTCCGACTCATAGCGACCCTGTACAGGGTTTTCCAAGGAGTGGCTAATGAGTTTTAACCACTGATCTTTCAGTTAGCAGTCCAGTGCTTACCCTACAGCACCACACCAGGACTCCAAATAGTCCTTACATAGTCTACACTGTTCTATGGTGACGTTTTGTCTTGGTGATTTGGGTTTGTACACTTCTTTAATCTTTCTAGAATTCACTTTAGCATGAGGTGTGGGGTGGCCATCTGTATCCACATGTTAATGAGTTATTCCAGCAGTATTTGTTGAACAATTTCTCCTTTACCCTACTATGTGTGATTTCACCTTGATCACAGAGTTCTGACGTATGAAGAATGGACTCAGTTTCTGAACTGTTCTTATTCAAACATCATCTAGCTGTTACGCTAGCAGTAAACTGCCTTAATGATTTTATCTTTTAAATCTATTTGCTGTTGTTAAGTGCCGTCAAGTCAGTTCCAACTCATAGCAACCTTCTATAAGGGCTTCCAAGGCGCAGCTGGTGGGTTTGAACAGCCAAACTTGTAGCTATCAGTCCAGTGCTTACCCTGTAGCACCACATCAGAATTCCAAATATGATACACATTGACTCTTTTTCTATCCCTTTTTTCTAAAACCATGTTTATCCTTCTAATGCCATTTAGAATCCATCCCGTTTATCCCCAAATTCCCACTATGCTTTTGTTTGAAGTAGCGCTAAATCTATCAATTGAGAATAATATGAAGAATCTTCATAATATGCAGTCTGCTACTCTTGGAACATGGAGTCCTGGTGTGGCGCTGTGGGTTAATCTGCCAGACTGCAAAGCTGTTTGAACTGTAGGGTTGGCAGTTCAAGGTCACCAGCTGTTCCTCGGAAACGCTATAGAGGGTTGCTATGGGTCGGAACCAACTCAACAGCACTTAACAACTACTACTCTTGGAACATTTCATAATGTCACAAGTTTTATGGTGTCAAATCTCTGGTATGGAGTCTACTATCCTCCAATTCTCAAACCTTCATCTTTCTCACCGTAGGGCCTGAGCACATACTGTTCCTGCTGCCTGGCACATTCACACCTCATCTCAGCCTTCTGGTCTGTTAAAATACCACTTCCCAGGGAACACTCTCCAGTAACTGGCTGAGAATCTTTTGCCTTCCTAGCACTTGTCACCATTTGTAGCAACAAAACTATGAGTTTTACTGAATTTCTGTCCTTCTTCCTTCCCCAAAGAAAAACTCCATCACAGGATAGGCTGTGTTGCCTTACCTTCAAGTCTTGTGCTGTGTCTTTATTGAATGAATACTTTTGCTTTACAGTTGTTATTGTATGTTCTGCCTGCCTCTCACTGTACATGGGAAACACCTTGGTCTTGTTTTCCAGTTTCTGACTATCAGGCTCCTTACTGTGTACACTTCATCTACCAGCTCCTGACTCATCTTCCCAGAGCCTGCATTCCTTTGTTCTTTCCTGAGCAGCAGGTCACTACAGGGTGAAGCCCATGTCCCCCTCCTCTACTGCTTGGCTTCTTTGCTTGGTGGAAGCTCCTTGGGGGTCCAAGCAATGGCTCTAAGTCAGGTGTGTAGAAATCGGGCTGGCCAGGTCTCATCCTGCCCTTGGGGACAGTTAAGTGTCAGGTCAGGGTTAGCGAGTTTAAATAAACAGCTTCCCTAGCCTCTCAAATGCCACCACAGCCTTAGGGAGGGGCACTGGGCCAACTGACTAGCAACTCAACAGTGCAGCAGAGGGGCTTGGGCTGTGGTAGTCTCACTCACCAGCACACTCTCCTTGTAAAAGCTGCCTTGGTGAGTCTAGACAGGGGACATTATAATCTCACCCCAGGGACTCCATGCAGCTACAGACTAGAAGTGCTTGGTCCTAATACAAACAACCTGATCTCTGTCTTAATTCCTAGAGCACTGCCAGACTTCTATCAAATTAAAAGAAAATCATGTTACTGGCAACCTGCTTTGTTCCTGATTTGAAGGGGCACTAAATGAGCAAGGCCGGCTGTTCAAGTTCACCAGCTACTCCTCAGAAACCCTATAGAGGTTTGCGATGGGTCAGAACTGACTCGACAGCACTTAATAACAACAACAACAGATGGAAGTCCTGGTGTGGCACTGTGGCTTAATGCACTGGACTGCAAAGTCGGCGGTTCAAGCTCACCAGCTGCTCCTCAAAGATCCTATACAGGGTCACTGTGAGTAAGAACCAACTCGGCACTTAACAACATTAACTTGAATAGTGCTAAAAGTGGGCTGGTGTGGTGCTGTGGGTTAATGAGCTGGACTGCACAGTTGTTTGTGGTTTTTTTGGAGATTACCAAAGGTTTATTTGGAATGACACAACACTGAAAACATAATTGTTACAGATGACTTGTTGATACAGCATACATCACCTCTATCTTATTTTAGGACAATCTGTGAAGATGAGTTGCATAAATATAAAGAGGTGGAAATAAATAGGAGCATTTTTAAAATAGTGTTCTTTTGGGGGTTGGTTTATATGCCCCGTC
>NW_006408775.1:3673459-3676902 GCF_000296735.1 Chrysochloris asiatica
TAACACAGCTGTACAGGACTTAGAAGAAGAAAAGGAGAAAAGTTTACTCAGGGATATAAGGCTCTGATAAATAGAGAAGCAAGTTTCTGGATAGGGAACACAATTTGTAAAGCTATTTTTTTCAAATGACGTATAAAATTAACCCAATTCCAATCAAATTCCAATGTAAAACTTTGGGAAACTTGAAACAAATATGCAAGCAAACATAACTAATCAAGAATGCCTCAAATCACAACTGTGAAGACACAGCTTTCCTATCTCTGGGTAGGTAACTCATGGGAGAGCCTGGCTATCAGGACACCAGCGATCATAACAAATATGCACTATGCTGAAGACACCTGGAATCTTGTCTTATGAGGAGTGATGTCAGCTAATCTCTAGATGTAAAACTAAAACACACTGCCTTGTGAGGTAGTGACCAGCCCATAGCCAAAGGTGGGGTAACTGTGGAGAGAGGTGATTGAGTATAATTGAGCTACTGACTATCGATGAATTCAAGTCAACTTCTTGTTTCAAGGAAGGTCCGTCCTTCCTCTTCATGTTCCTGGAGTCTCTTTTGAGCATGTAAGATACTGGGTCAGCAGAGGGATAAAACTGTGAAGAGCTTTTCCAGTAGTGGGGCAGTGGGGCTGTGGGGCTAGACCTGAGTGAACAAACTTCTTTCAGCATGGGAGAGACGTTGCTCAGAGTTCAAGGAGAGCTGTTTGAGAGATGACTAGCCAAACAAAGCACAGTGAGAACACTAGACACTTTAAAATTATATTCTTCAAAGGATTCAGTAAAATAGTCCATTGTCCTCACAAAATGAAAATGTTATTAAATTGACTACTAGTTTGGGATGAGAAATGATGGAATAAGTCTTTGACATTCAGATGCTGTAGTTTTACTATAATCCAAAGTAGACAATCGCTTGCAACACCCAAGCTTTAACAGGTTGTTCTCAGACGGGGATAAATTGTTATTGGATTAACACATCAGCAGTTTGGCGTCTTCAGGGGAATGTGGTGCCAGATAAGGATGATCTTTACATTATTTCTACTCTTCTCAAGTGTAGTAGATCCCCATGGGTATGTTTCCAGTAGGGAGGAGTTACTCTGTTCACCTTGCAGCTAAGCAGCCTCCAGACTCTGGTCAAAATATACTTAGAAAATGGATTTATACACTGTTCACAAAAGAAAGTTCCTTAAGTCAAAAAGCCTGGATACTAATTGAGGTATAGCCCTTGAGGATATCTTCTTCCCTGTGATATTTCTAATAGTTTGAGGTTTCAGCCAAGATGGGTATTTATCCAATTTTGGCTATGTTGAGGTTTTCACATACCTGTATCTTCAAGACAGTCTGGGAATCCAGAATTCCTACATGGAATATTTTAGGCAGAAGCAGAACCATTACACCATTCTCAATCCCACTTCTGTTTCCGGCTCTTACATGATGAGTGGGTTTTCTCATGCCGGGTACAGTTTGACAGCCGGCCAAATCTTCTCCCACATTTTTTGCAACAATATGGCCTCTCAGCCTCGTGACTCTGCAGATGAAGCACAAATTCTTCATTCCCTGAGAAGGTTTTCCCACATTCTGGACACTTAAATATCTTCTCCCTTATGTGGATTCCTTCGTGACGGCTCCGATGAGAATTCTGACGGAAGTTTTTCCCACACTGAGAACAGGAATAAGGTTTCTCTCCTGTATGGATTCGTTCATGTTTATTTAGGTTTGTTTTATGGTTGAAGCTTTTCCCACAATGACTGCAGTCATAGGGTTTTTCTCCGGTGTGAGTCCTCTGGTGGGAAATAAGGTAAGAACTCTCATTAAACTGTTTCCCACATAGTGGACAAGTATACCATCTCCTTGTTCTCCGATTTCGAGTAAGTGCAATAACATTGATATCCACATATTTTGAAAGTTCCTCAAGTGGAGCATCATTCTCAATAGTAACTAAAAGATTTCTCAATTTCCTTTCATGTGGAATGGATGCATTTAGTCTTTCTTCTTTGTGGCAATCTGGAGATTGTTCAGAGACCAGGGAACAATCAATTTCATCATATTCTGCAGACTTTTCTCTATGATTGTCATTTTCTGCTGGTTCCTTTTGGTGACCGTCACCCTCATGATTACTATCATTGACTGTTGAAACAAAGAGAGAATTTAATAACTTTTGGAAGACATGACAATACCAAGAAAGCAAAAAACAAGTCAAATTTTTTTGTAAAACAACAGTCTTGATAGGCAGAAATCTGAAGACTGGTGGATAATGCCATCAACATTCCTTTTCCACTCTTTATTCACTGAGAGTTGGCTCCATGCCTAATAAATCTTTCCATTCTCCTCAATGCAAGTACACAGTGGATTTTTAGTCTTTCTCTTTTAAAATAAAATTATGGAACTGCACTGAAACACATTATACATTGGCCTTGCCTCTGGACAGATACCTCAAGAAAGTCTGGAAATTGTCAAAGACAGTAACAATCTGGACCAGTATTCTGAATCCAACAAACCAATTGCCATCAAGTTGATTCTGACTCAAAGCAACCCTATTATGTTTCAGAGCAGAACTGCGTTCCAGAATTTGCAATGGCTGTGACCTTTTGGAAGTATATGGCCAGACCATGCTTCCAAGGCACTTCTGGGTGGATTTGAACTTCCAACCTTTCAGTTAATAGCTGTGAACTTATGATTTCTGAAAGCTGTTGTTGTTATGTGCTGTCGAGTTGGTTCCGATTCATAGTGACCCTTTACAGGGTTTCCAAGGAGTGGTTAGTGCAGTTTGAATCGCCGACCTTGTGGTCCAGTGCATTGTCCTACAGCGCTACACCAGGATTCCATTCTCTGGATAGGCATCGATTACTCTTACAATAAGTTCAGACTAACCACACTAAGGACCTGAGGTCAGAGAACATAAATATAAATGGCAGCACTGATAATCCTTGAACCCAAAAGTTGCACTGTAGGGTAAGCACTGGTGCTAACTCAAGGTCAGCATTTCAAATGCACCAGTGTCTCTCAGAAACACTATCCAGGGTCACTATGAATCAGAACTAACTCCACGGTACATAACAACAATAATCTTTAGGAGTCTAGTAAGTGAATGGTAAAATGATCTGCTTCTAAATTTCTACTTTATTAGAAAATATTACCATATTATAGCATTAGAAAAGGCTACAATAATAAAATAAAATTATAGTATTCTAAGTCTGAATAGCAGTCATTATTGGGGATGAAGGGAAACAGTGGTTAGAAGTGGGGCACAAGAAGGATTCCTGGGGTGCTGGTAGTAGCCATTATTGGGTGGCAGTTAGATGTATATACATTATACAAAAATTTGAGCTTGAGGGGGAGGGGAGTGAAGAACAAGGTAGAGAGGGGAACAATGAAACAGGTTTGCATGGGCTAAATGGGACAGAAGTAAATAGTTATGTATGCTCAGTCTTGGAACAACGGGCTCT
>NW_006408775.1:3677802-3681092 GCF_000296735.1 Chrysochloris asiatica
GCAGACAGTACCCATTTGACCTAGCCTCAATGGCTTGATAATCAGAACTTGACTAGAGGAAGACAAAAACAAAAATTTGATGAAGGAAACAAGTGTAAATTGCTACAACTTGATGAACTTGACCTATACTCACAGATGTAATAGGCTCAAGGGAAGGAGTCTTCACATCAATTATCAATCCTATTTCCTCTATATACAGGGTAGATAGAGACAGGCAACATAGACATTGGCTACCTAAAACGAGGGGGTGAGAGAGGCACGAAGTGACTGGCTTACAAGGTTTCAAGAGGGAGTTTAGTTTGAGTGTGTGGGACATGGTAGAGTCCCTACTGAATAATGTTTATATTGTCTAAACAGGTCTGGTGAAAGGAGATGGGGATAGGATGCTTGTGATTCAAAGGTGACTAACTGTTATCATGACTAACTGCAACTGTCACAACAGTAAAGGTAGAGATGTTGTAACAAAATGTTAACCTTACAGTCCAGAAACAGAGGACCCTAGGACCATCAAGGGAGAAGAGCACAGGCGGGACCTTATCCAGAGAAGCAGCGACACCATAGATGGAGGCAGAGATGAGGCTATGGAGAGAAGAAGCAGCTGAGGACTTTGGACTCATGGAAAGAGAGGGACTGGGTGCTGGTGGCCAGGAAGCAGGCTTGAAGAATGTGTCCTCCGGCTGTTTAAATTAATATATATTCCTGAGTGTTTCTGTGTATATCCATCTTCCCAAAAAAAGAGAGAATAGAAGCAAATACTGTTGAATGGTAATGCACGAAGAAGATTATAATCATTGCAATGAAATGATGGTGTAAAGCCAATGTTCTCCCATGTAAATTATCATTCAGTTCACAATAAAAACTTACCAAAAAAAACCCCAAAAAGAACTGACCTTGTATAGTCAGGATGTGCATACATCCTATACTTATACCATGGCTCAATAAAAAGTCTTTGTATAAAAGAACAGCATATTAAGACTAAGCTACAAAGAAGAAAAAAAAGGATGCTGTCAACATTTGGGTTGACAAGGGACTCTGTGCAAGTCACAGAGAGTAATGAGAAAACAAAACGAAACAAAACAATCAGCTGCCATGGACTTAATTCAGAATCACAGCAGCCCAGCATGGGTCAGAGTAGAACTACGCCCCATCAGGCTGCCAGCAGTTGATTTCCAGGAGCAGTCAGGTGAGCAGGTGAATGCACTGACAGCTTGCACTATCAAGGGACTTCCTCAGAGTAAAGGGTCAAATCAACTATTTGTATATGTGACTGTTACAAAGCTGGACTGTAAATGTACAGCAGATTTCAGATTCACACCAACAGTTTTCTTCTTTTTAATTATTAATTCCCTTAGGATAATGAAAAGCATACCCAAATCAGTGGACAAATCTTTATCAAAACTCGTGATATGATCTCCTATCCTGCTTTCCAAAGAAGCTGTACTAATTTCAATATAATCACCAATAAATGAGTATCAATTTTACCACAATTTAAAAAGATTTAATAAGAAAAATACTGTCTCATTTGTTATACTGTAAATTTTGATTATACAAAAAAAGTATCAAGTTGAAACATTTATAAATTTAAATTTACATATTACAGATCTCAATCTCATTGTCACTTAATACTGGTATATTTCCAACATGTAAAACCTAAATCAAGCAGTTACAAATAGAGCTAGCCTCAAAGTCAGCAGTTCGAAACTACCAGCTGTTCCGCAGGAAAAAGATGGGGCTTTCTGCTCCGGTAAAGATTTACAGCCTTGGAAACCTGACTCCACCACACATCACCACCAACCACTTCCAATAGTTAAATCAGATACTTCTTAAAATCAGAAGAAGGAAAAAAAATTAGTCTTTCAAGTTCTCTGTTTTCTGGCCATGACTTATTTTATATACTTATTTTGTATACTCAACACATTTGCACTTCCAGTATACAGTATGGACTGGAATTAATTTTCTTCTAAATTACGATGCAATTATACCAGGACCATTGATAAGGCCTCCTTTTCCTCTTGTTTTGAAATGTTCACATTATCCTTAAACGTGGTTGATCTACATCTCAGTCCCTTCTCATTAGTACCCCACTGTTTTATTGCTATAAATATGTTACAAGATTGGAAAGAATGCCACTTCTAGGCTTTTAAAATTTTCACTGACTGTTTATGCAGTTCCCTTCAATTTTAGTAAGACTTGAAATACTTGAAGATCATTGACTAAAAGCCTTCAATATAGATTATCCCTCAGTGTAAAAAAAAAAAAAAAATCCTCACAAATGGACCAGTATCACAACTAGACATGATAAGTGGATAAAACATTGTCAAGCATTTCACTTAATTTAGATCCACTCTCAACACTCATGAAGCATCAGCCAAGAAAACAAATGCAATGCATTGGGCTAATCTGCTGCAAAAGGCCTTTTTGAAGTGTTACAAAGCAAAGATGTCACTATGCAGAGACCTGACCCAAGCCATGGTATTTTCAATCACGTCATATGTACATGTATGTGAGAGCTGGACAATGAATAAGGAAGACTGAAGAAAAATCGATACTTCTGAATTACGGTGTTGGCAAAGAATATTGAAAATGCCCATGAACTGTCAGAAGAAAAAACTTGGGGAGAAAAAAGGAGGACGACCAGAATGGTCCTTAGAAGGGGGGATGGAGAGACGCTGCCTCACGTACTTTGTCATCAGGAGAGAGCAGTTCCCAGAGCAAGGCATCATGGTTAGTGAAGGAAGCCCCTCAATGAGATGGACTGACACAAAGGCCTCAAACAAGGCAACAATTGTGAGGCTGGCTCAGGACCAGGCAGTATTTCATTCTGTTATACACAGGCTTGGTATAACTCAGAACCAACTCAACAGCACCTAACAACAACAATGACAATACATACAGCATAAATAAACTGAGAGGGCTCTTCTGTCTTTATATGCTTTTGGTTCTCCAATTTAGAACTGTTTCTCCATTATTCAGGAATCTTCTTTTACGTTAACCAATAAAGCATCTCTATATTACTCTCCACCACTCATCTGTCAGTTTGTTGTACTGTGGTG
Organism: Chrysochloris asiatica; assembly: GCF_000296735.1. Classification (NCBI taxonomy): domain Eukaryota; kingdom Metazoa; phylum Chordata; class Mammalia; order Afrosoricida; family Chrysochloridae; genus Chrysochloris; species Chrysochloris asiatica. Next base: position 3,680,856 of record NW_006408775.1, read on the forward strand.
ACTTGTGAGTTGCTGTGATTCTGAAAGCTATGCCACTAGTATTTGAAATACCAACAGGGTCACCCATGGTGGACAGGTTTCAGATGAGCTTCCAGACGAAGACAGACTAGGAATAAGGAGTGATGAACTACTTCTGAATATTTAGTCACTGAAAACCTTATGAATAGAAGAGACACACTGACAGATATAGCACCAGAAAATGAGCCCCTCAGGTTGGCAGGCACTCAAACCTCAAAC
>NW_006408775.1:3684393-3687314 GCF_000296735.1 Chrysochloris asiatica
AGTTTCGAACTTCTGACCTTGCGGTTCGCAGCCCGATTCGTAACCACTAGGCTACCAGAGCTCCTTTTTATAAATCTAAAATACTAACTTTATTGTGTTTCCTTCCTTTTCCATTCCTCTTAACACCTTTTTCATTTCTTACTGCTTAAGAAAACTTAGTTATAATACATTAAATATTATTAGTAATAGTCTGTCTCTGTATTTTGTTCTTGGTTTTTAAAAATGTACCACCTTGAGTAACTACAAATATTAGGCTATATTCATTTGAAAAGTGATGATTGTGTTTTGAGGGGAATTTATTGAAACTCTAGTAGAACTTTTCTTATTTTTCTGAAAAGTGTCAGTGAGTATGTTTTATATTACCTTAGTATACTTTTAACACACATTTTTAAGTAGTAAACGTATTTAAATGGCTCAAAAATGGCAACATGAGAGTGATATCAGCAAGATGGCACAAAGTAGGCATCTTCACCTCTCAGGCCAACAGAAACATCAGAAACTAGCAAAAACTGTCCGAATCAACTTCGTCAGAGCTTTAGAAAACAGTCAAAGGTTTACAGCACCCAAACAAATATTAAATCAATAAAAAGCCAACTTAAAAACAATTCTAATCCTTTTCATGTTCAGTAAACATGGGTGGGAGTTTACAGAGCAAACTGGCAGTCCTTTCAATGATTCATATACACGTGTTGTAGCATGCCACTGATTGCAACCCCCACAGTGAAAGAGCCCTCTTCCCATTTCCTCCCAAAGTTCCACGTTTCCAGTTGTCTTTCCTTCCTATGCTTCCTTTGGAGCTTTATACCTGGGCAAACGCTGCCCTTGTAATTTTGTATGGTTGGTTGTGCTAAGGAATGTGTACCTCCCTGATGTTACTTTTCACCTTCCAGGGCTATCTATTGTCTGAATGAAAAGTTGACCAAAAAGGCTGACTTCAGTTCCAGGCTTAACAGTAGAGCTAAAAAATAAATTTAGCAAAGTTGCAGGATATAAGATCAACACAAAAAAAAAAGCACTTGGGTTTCTATATAACAGAAACAAATCATCTGAAAAGGAAATTAAGAACTAGACTTTATTAATAATAGCATCTAAAAAACATCCAGGAATAAACAACGTATTGCCATAGGCAAATCTGCTGCAAAAGACTTCTTTAAAGTGTTTAAAAGCAAAGATGTCAGTTTGAGGACTAAGGTGTGCCTGACCCATACCACAGTATTTTCAATAGCCTCATATGCATGTGTAAGTTGGACAGTGAATAAGGAAGACTATAGAAGAATTGATGCATTTGAGTTCTGGTGTTGGAAAAAAACATTAAAAGTGCCATGGACTGCCAGAAGAACAAACAAATCTGTGTTGGAAGAACTACAACCACAACTCCTGAGAAGCCAGGATGACAAGACTTCATCTCTCATACCTCGGACATATTATCAGGAGGGACCAGTCCCTGGAGAAGGACATTATGTTTGGTAAAGTGGAGGGTCAGCAAAAAAGAGGGAAATCCCAATGCGATGGATTAGCACAGTGCCAATGGCAATTGCCTTAAGTGTACCAACAGTTATGAAGACAGTGCAGGACTGGGAGCATTCCATCCGTTCCGTTGCGCAGAGAGTTATCACAGGTAAAAACTGACTCAATGATACCTTGCAACAAAGAATAAACTTAACCAAAGAAGTACAAAACTTGTAAAATGAGAACTACAAAACACTCCTGACAGAAATTAAAGACTTAAACAAAGGAAAAGATACCTTGGTTCATGGATTGGAAGACTAAATACTGTTAAAATGTCAATACTACCCAAAGTGGTTGATGAGGGGGTACTAAAAAGTTCATGGGGGAAAAAAGGAATTAAATGATAATAAAAGGTTTCCATGACACCACTTTTTGATACCCCTCCTCATGCAGACTAAATTTAATTCCTATTAAAAGCCTTTTTTTTTTTTTTAAACACAAATGGAAAACTCAAACCCAGTACCATCAACTCAATTCCAACTCATAGCAACTCTGTAGGACAGAGGGCTCCACAGAATTTCTGAGGCTGTAAATCATTACAGAAGCAACTGCCTCATCTTCTGCCCTAACATTTGCGCGATTCAAACTGCCCACCCGTTGGTTAACAGCCCAATGCTTAACTTGCTGCTTCTAGAAATGGAAAAGCTAACTGTCAAATCCGTATGGAATTGGAAGGGGCCTCAGAATACCAAAACAATCTAAAAAGAAGAACAAAGTAAAAGAACTCAGTTCTGAATTTCAAAATTCACTATAAAGCTATAATAATAAAAACAGTAGGATACTAACATAAAAATAGATAGAGATAAGTAGAATAAAACTGAGTTCAAAAATAAACCCACACATCTATGGCCAACTGATATGATGTCAAGCCTATTCAGTGGCATCTTCAACAAAGGATAATGGGACAATTAGGTTTCTACACACACAAGAATGAAGGCCCCACCCACACACTATATACAAAAATTAACTCAAAATGGATCCAAGACCTAAATATAAGAGCTAAAACCATAAAACTCTTAAAGAAAACATAGGAGTAAGTATTAATGCTTAGGTTTTTACATGCAATGCCAACAGCAATTTCACTTCATTAGATCTTTTATTGCTATTGTTGATTTTGCGGAAACAGCAATTATGCCCACGCCTGTACCACTTGATCAATGATAATCTGCAGCCAACATCAGACAAGGCTGCCCTGGGCTACACTGTATAAACAGCTAACAGGGAATCATGTACACACTTCCAGACTCTATCACATCCATCAGGAGACACAGGAGAAGATACTAACATAACACACAGCTATCGATTAAATAAGGAGCTCTGATAGCATAGTGGTTACAAATCAGGCTGTGAACCTTAAGGTCAGCGGTTCGAAACTACCAGCTGTTTCGCGGGAGAAAGATGAGGTTTTCTGC
>NW_006408775.1:3687799-3709654 GCF_000296735.1 Chrysochloris asiatica
AAAAAAAAAAAACCAGACCAACCTTACAAAAAATACTGAAAGGAGTTCTTTGGACAGAGAACCAACAACAGACAACCCCCTGAGATTAACACACATGTCAATATCACCTAGAACTCAACCCAGAAATAGAAGTATCCAAAGTAAAACTCAAAAATCTGAAACCAGGGAACCACAGATATCAGTGAGCAACAACAACAAAAACACTCAAACAAACAAAAATACAAAGGAAAATGAAGAAATAATGTAGTCACAGAATTTCCAAATGAAGAGGAAATTAAGTAGATTTCAAGAAAGTAAGTAAATAAAAATAAATCTAACTATAACCCTAAAATCACTCCAAATCCTACTCCTAACCCTAGTACTAGCCATAACCCTAACACTACCCGAAACTACAGACCTAGCCATAGTCCTAACTCTACACTCAACCTTTAGTCCTAGCCTGCTGCAAAAACAAACAAGTGCTGGTAAGGGAGCCGACAAATCACCAGAGCACTGGAGCGCTGCTGACAGAAATGTAAAACAGTGAGACGCGCGCGCTTTAGCAGTTCCTCGGTGCGAAGCGTTTGTTGTTGGTGTTAAGTGCTTAGGTTTTTAGATGCCGTGGAGTCGGTACCGACTCATAGTGACCCTACACAGGGTTTCCGAGGCTGTAAATCTTTACGGGCGCAGACCGCCTCATCTTTCTCCCGTGGAACCACTGGTAGTTTCGAACTGCTGACCTTGAGGCTCACAGCCCGATTCGTAACCACTACGCTACCAGAGCGCTGCTGACAGAAATGTAAAACAGTGAGGCGCGCGCGCTTTAGCAGTTCCTCGGTGCGAAGCGTTTGTTGTTGGTGTTAAGTGCTTAGGTTTTTAGATGCCGTGGAGTTGGTACCGACTCATAGCGACCCTGTACAGGGTTTCTGAGGCTGTACATCTTTACGGGAGCAGAAAGTCTCATCTTTCTCTCGCGGAACAGCTGAGTTGTCTATAGAAAATAAAGACAGCTGCCATTAAGTAGATTCTGACCCATGACCCTCACCCCCATGTGGCAGAGCAGATCTGTACCCAGAGGGTTTACCAAGCGACAAGCTTTTCAGAGCTGATTGTCAGACCTTTCTTTAGAAGCACATCTGGATGGGTTTGAACCACTAAACTTGTGGTTAGTAGTTGAGTGCTTAACAGTTCGTATTATCTAGGGATCCTGCAGACAACCGTATAACCCAGCAATTCCATCCCTAAGAATTATTCCCTAAAGAACTGAAAGCAGGGACTCAGAGAGCTGCATACCAATGTTCAATGCAGTATTATTCACAACAGCCAAACTAGAAATAACTCCAGTACCTATAAACAGATGAACAGATACATATATATGTGTGTGTATTATTCATGCAGACAAAGAAATGAAGTTTTAAGAATACAAGCTTCACCATGGATAAACCTTGGAAACATCACACTGTTGAATTGCTTCTGTTGGTAAGTGCCATCGAATCATTTCCGACACATAGCAACCCTGTATAGGGTTTCTGAGGAGCTGCTGGTGAGTCTGAACTGCCAACCTTGCAGCTGGCATTCTTGTGGTTAGCATTTCAGTGCTTCAGTGACACACCACACCCAGACTCCAGCTACGTGGGTACACAGCTAACTCCATATGAAGGAAGAGTGGGGGCTCTCTCAAACATATAAAGGCCTGACAAAGGTTATTTCTATATAGGCGTTTATCTTTGCTGCAAATATATTCATGAATGTGGTAAAATTCAGAAAAAGACTGGAGGAACTCAAGACTAGGCCCCTGGTCACCCTTCAGGTCTGGAACAGAACTTACCTTCTTCACTTAATTTTCAGCCAAGTGGTAGGTATGTAGAGAGGAGGGACAAGAACGCTAGTGAGGTATGCACACCAAGGCATGGCCAACCACTCAAGATCAAAAGGGGAGCATTCACCAAAGGGTACAATTTAAAAGGTGTGGGAAAGAAGGTGAAATGGAAACAAGAATGAAAGGGAGGAAGTGAGAAAACTGATGGTCTATGGAGAGCATTGCAATCACTGAAATTAAATAAAACATATGATTTGTTGAATGTAAACCTGATGATCTGTCCTGTAAACTTTCACTCAATTCACAAAAAAAACGAAAAAAAAAAGATGAACCTGGAGTTTAGGCTGAAGGGATGATATGTACCCCACTGGGGACTTATCCAGTAATTCCTATTTTGTTCAATATTTTTGTGAAAAAGGATTTTGGATTTTGTTAAGTACCTTTCCAGTTAACTACAGAAATGATGGAAGGATTTTTCGTCATGATAAGACTAACTATATGAATAGTTTTCCACTATTAAGTCATTTTCCATTTCTGGGATAAATTTTACTTGGTCATGGCAATTTTTGTTATGTGTTGTTACACTGACTTCATAAGAAGAAACTGGAAATTTTTCCTATTTTCTTACACTAAGTTTTCATAGCCTTTGAGTTTACCCATTTTTAAAGGTTTAGAAGAATTTTCTTATAAAACTGAAGTGGTACTTTCAATTTGAGGAGGAGGGCTACTTGTTTGGTGGTCTTTTGTTGTTTTTACCATTTCCACTTCCCCTACGTAAAATGACTACTACTTTCAAATGTTTTGCATTTGCTTCTCTGCTTATTCTATTTCTTAACTATTTTCTAATCTTATACGAACCTATTCCTTCTACTTTCCTTTAGCTCATTCTGTTTTGTTTTTTAACTTCCAGCCAGAAGTTTAACCGATTTTCACTTTTCACTGATACTCATCACTCCAGCCATGAGTTTCCTTCTGAACACTGGTTTACATTATGCCACATGTTCTGATATACTGTTGTTGATGTAAGTGCCATCAAGTAGGTTCTAACTCATAGCACCCTGTAAAAGGGCTTTTTCCAAGGAGCAAGCTTGCAGGTTTGAACTGCCGACCTTGTGGTTCACAGTCCAGTGCTGATCCTATAGTGCCACCCCAGAAGTCCATTCTGATATATTAGGAATTTTTCATTTCTATGTCTCCTAGGACTGTTGCTGATGTTTGTTATTAAATGCCATCAAGTCAGTTCTAACTCACAGCAACCCTATAGAGTTTCTGAGGAGAAACTTGTGGGTTTGAACTGCCGAACTTGCAGTGCTTATCCTACATGCCACATGAGGGCTACGATCACTGGAGATTCTTAGAAGTTATCATTCATTTCTAGGTGGAAGAAACTTCTATTTTCTGATCCCATTATTAATTTCTAACTTTATTGCACTGAGAGCAGATATTACAGCTTTTCAGAATTTTATTTTATTTCTACTTTTTAGAATTACTGAGTCTTTTTTTTTTTTTTTAATTGTATACCATGTTTTCAATTTCTAAGACTCTTGAGAAGTTGTATTACCCACAGCACAGAGCATAGAACCTTAATAGTACTCCTAGTGAAAACTGGTTTAAGTTCTACATTTTACTGATTTTCAAGTGGTTCACTTGACCTGTCTTGGACTGAGACACATTCTCTGTTTTCCCAAGTCAAGGGCTCACCTTTGATCCCTGCCCCATGAGTTTCAATCCCTTATACTTTTCCCTTTTCGAAATGACAAAATGTTATTATTTAAACTATCCTGTGTATGTCCACGACGCCATAATCTCTACGTTCTTACATCTGAGCTCCAATCCCCCACTTCCAAGTACCCAAAACAACTGTACTTCATTTCTTGCCCAGATTCAATCTCACATAAAATCAAATCCATCTTCTTCCTAGGTTGAAACCTCATCCTCAACCATGTGAAAGTTCTTAACAGCTAGAGTGAATCTAAATGGATTGTCTTACAAACAGATGGAGAGTTCATGAAGGGCAAGAATGGGGCATTATGCATTTTTGTAACCCCTTGACCCACACCAGTCTGAACAATTAATCAAAGCAGCTTTTGAGAAATGTTTATGAATGACTTTTAAGCCTAAACCAGGAGTTTTCAGGGTACTTGAAGAAAGGTGGTGAGGACTGGGTCTCAAAGCCCAAAGGTACAAGGTCAAACGTTCCTGGAACTGGACAACCTACACACTAACCAGTCATCCCAAGTCAGTGCTAGCTTTCCCCAAGACTCATGAAAAGTCCAAGGCAACGGAACTGGTCTTTTTCCACTTTTCCAGTATTCTATAAAGTAAAGAAAACACCATCTAGTACAGTTATGTCCCACCCCTTCTAAGAACTATGTCGGTCTTGGAGGAAGTCCAGGCAGAAAGCTCCTTACAAGCGAGGATGGTGAGACATTGTCCCACGTACTCTGGACATGTCATCTAGAAGAATCAGTCCCTAGGGAAGGACATCATGCTTGGTAAAGCAGAGGGTCAGTGACAAAGAGGAAGACCCTCAGCAAGATGGATTGACACAGACATTGCAACAATGAGCACAAATGTACTCATAGCACTGTCTGTGTGCATGGTGCATGAGGCAAGAGCACACTCATTGTACAGAAGGCCACTACGTGTCAGCACCAACTCAACAGTACTTCCACACGCGTGTACCCCACCTCATAACTACATGGTAAAATACAGAGTACAAAAGTCATTGCAGACTACGGTCACCTCAGACAAGTCTCAAACCCTGTTGTCTGCTCCACTCAGCCTCAGGAGCCAAACAGTAATGATAGGAAAGTAAAACAAATCGGGCACGCAGCAAATACAACGTTAAGAGTTCCTGCCTGTACAGTAGCAGCACGACCCTAAGGAAACACTGCAGCATCTCTAAGCAGCTGGCAGAAAAGCTGCTGCTGCCAGCGAAGTTTCAGATGGATCAGACGGGACACTTGGCAGCCATTATTCACAAGGACAAATAGAGAAAACCCCTGTCCCCCAAAATATGTGTCAATTTGTCTAGGCCATGGCAGTTATACACTGACATAATCGGTCAGTTATATAATGATATCATCACCCCGCAAGGACAGGATCAAACAATCAGGTCCCAGCCCTGACCTGATGTAAGGGAAGTGTCCCTGGGGTGCCACCTGTATTACCTTTCATCTTACAAGAGATGAGAGAAGCAAGTGGAGAGGAGGGGGCCTTCGACTAGCTCCTTTGGAGCCAGGGTCCCTGCACAGAGAACCTCCTAGAGCCAGGAAGACTGATACCAAGACACAGGGAGATCTCCACCGATGTGGAAAGGCAGCAAGGACCTTCCCCTAGAGCTGGTGCCCTGAATTCAGCCTTCCAGCCTTCTAACCTGTGAGAGGACCAATATGTTTGCTAAAGCCAGACCTTGGGGTATCCCTGCCATCACAGCGTTAAATGACGAAGACAGACCCAGTCACCAGCCATTCAAGAAATTCACTCACAGAAGGTAATAGAAAAAATAATAATAAATAGAACTGTAGCAAGGAGGCAGAGTAGCTATGGGCTAAGTCTGAGAGCTCTGAGGTCCCTGGTCACTATTTTTTGCTACATGACCTTTAGCAAATTTCTTAACCTCTCTCTGCTTCAGTTGCCTGCTCTGTAGAATAGTAATAATTCCTAAAGCCCACAGCACTATGAGAATGACATGAGATAATAACTGCATGTAAAATATTTACACTAGTGTTTATTGTCGTTAGTGCTGTTAAGGGTCATCGAGTCGGTTCAAACTCATAGCAACCCTGTAAATGGTTTCTGAGAGCACTGAGGTTTGAACTGCTGACTTTCTGGTTAGCAGTCCAGTACTTATCCTACAGTGCCACACAAGGGCATGTAAATAGCACAGCCAAGTGTGTAGTAAGTATTGGATATTGTTTGCATCAACAGGATACATATACACGTATGCTAGCAGGTTTCAAAATTAGTGAGCATAAAATGAAAGGACTAAAAGAGTTAGTTACCTAGCCAATGAAAAAACTAACATTTACCTGTTTGGAAAATAGCACTGGATCCAGAAAATGGTTTCAGAAACTATGCCCACACTGTCCATCTGTTTGAATGTTAGATCTTCTCAGACCAGCCATCAGTTAGTACATTTGCTTAGCTATTTCAGTTAGCATATCAGACAGTATCACATCAACTAGTAGTACTGCTTACCAAGAGGCATCTCCTCTCCTCTCTCTCTCCAGATGTAGGAAAAATGGCTACCCACATCTGGGTCACGCTGCATCACATGAGGTAAAACGTGTGTATGTGCATGTGTGCACACGTATACATATGTACTTAGCAGGTATGAGCAGAGCCTCAAAAACTCAAGGATAAAGGCGAGGGACACGTATTTCCCGGAGCATACAATCTGAACACAGAGCAGTGATTTCTTACCTAGCAGCAGCATCTCCCCAACACCACAGTCTTCACTCTCTGAGGTGGGCTGTTGAGAAGGACCCTGGCTCACACATTCTTCTTGGGAGTGAAATACATTCAAATCCTGGAAGACAACCAGCTCCTGAAAAAGCAACAGGGCCCCCACTCCCCGGAGTCACTAAGGTTCCTGGAGAGCCGTAATGGTTACAAAAGACTAGGACACAACAACGAAGGGAAAAGGTAGACTGGGGGGGTGGGGAGTGGGTAGGGAGAGCGCTGTACAAATTCCATCCACACGCCGTCCACACAGGACAACACCAGACACAGAATAGAGCCATAGAGGTTGGGGGAGCAGAAGAAAACGGCCAAGGCAGCTGTGGCGAACAGGCCCATTCTCCTTCCTGACTCCGCAAATGTGCACTACAGGCTGGCTGCGTCATCAGGCAGCAAGAACAGATACAAGTGGCACACTCAGACAGGAAATGGGGCGAGCGAGCCTACCTCCGGCTCAGCTTTCACACACAGCAATGCTGTGTCCTGTTTACGCTGGCCTCCTTCTCTGGGCAAGAGCTTCAGTAACGTACAAGGTTGCACTGGGGAAAAAGGAAGTGGTAGTTAGTGGAAAATCAGTGGCTCTAATACAGTGACTGTACCCATACCCTGTAGCCTGACTGTCCTCATTCCTCTGCATGCAACAGAGGCCCCCGTCTATTCCCATGTCCAGAGGTCAAGTCATAAACCCCAAGTTCTCGAACCCACATGGGGTTTCCGTAATATGAAAAGAATGACTCTTTGAGTCACCTTTCAAATTTTCCCACAAAGGTGCTCTTAAAGGGGAGCTTCCCAAACTAATAAACCAAGCCTTATGCCATCAAGTCAATTCCAACTCACAGCGATCTAGAGGGCGGAGCAAAACTTACTCCGTAAGGGTGCTGAAGGCAGAAAAGTTTACAGAGTCTCATCTCTCTCCTGAAGATCAGCTGGTAGAGCTGAACCACTGACCTTGTGTTTAGCAGTCCCACACTTAACCCACTGTATCAGGGATCCTTAAGAGGCTAGAGGTGGAAAAATCTGAAGATACCCGCAACAGGCATGTCTGAAATTCCCATAAAATGGAGTAAATGTGGTAATTCACAGTATTCTTTACCCTAAAAAGATTTGATACCAGAATGTTTGAATAAAATGGGTAACACTTAAAGATAGTCAAAACTCCTGCCACTGACTTGATTCTAACTCACAGCGGCCCTACTAGGGTTTCCAAGACTGTGCATCTCTATTTAGGAGCACACAGTCTTAATTTTCTCCCATGGAGTTCTGGTGGGTTTGAACCATTGCCCTTGAGGTTAGCAGTCCAGTGCTTATCTTATGGTGCCACACCAGTACTTCCAGCACATACTGTTGTTACCGTTAAGTGTCGTCAAATTGGTTCGGACTCAGTGACCCTGTACAGGGTTTCCAAGGAGTAGCTGATGAGTTTGAACCACCAACCTTGCAGTTAGCAGTCCAGAGCCTTTCCTACAGTGCCACCAGGCCTCACCTGATTGTAGTGTGGTTTTCCATAACCAGTACACCACTGTCGGCTCCAACTTAAGCACATGCTTTCTCTCCCCAACATGACGCTGTAATAGAATTAACTCCTTGTTCAATACCTGCCATCCTACCTCAGTCCCCAGTACTGCCCCTTGGAGTCCAGAGAAACAACACTGCTTCTCACCTCTACTGGGAAGGCTTGCGTTCACATTCTTCATAATGACCAAGGTCTCCTTGGCTCTCTGACTGGGCTGCACCCCAGATGACTTGGGCAAGAACGAGAGGAAGTGTTCCAGCACCAGTTGGTGGATGGTTTTGGGCCCACTCGTGGCATCTCGAAGCAGGTCTTGGCCCAGTTTGGAATCTGGAGGAACTCTCAGTACAAATGACTGCTTTGAATTTGAGGGCATGGGGACCACTTTTGCAGCCATTGCGCTTTGTAACCACACTTGTTTCTACAAGGCTTCAAGAACCACTTCTTACTGAAGTAAATGTGCCAGACAATCAATCTGCAGACAAGAGAAACCATGGGTTAGCCACCAGGGAAACCATGGGTTAGCCACCAGGCGTGGCACGGCATGACAACACCGCATTAGGTGACTTGCATAGTGAGACCACTCAACAGCTCCATCAGAGGCGGGATCGGGGGGAGGGAAACCGTAACTGGAATCTAAGTTCTCAGAACAAAATGCTCTTAAAAGCGATTCTGATAACGGAAGCCAGAAGGTGCCTAACTGAAGGGAAAGCAGGCAGCCGGCTAAGGGCCACCTTCCTGGGAAATCGGAAGTGCACACAGCACCGAGAAGAGCAGTTGTTGTCTCTAGAAAATGCAATGACTAGAACACAGAAAATCTACAAAAGCACCTGCTTAGAAGGCGGGTTGGCCACGGAATCTAGTCACATGGTGCCCCTGGGGTCTCCGCTCCCAGGCGTGCCCTGCCCGGTTGACGACTCTCCAAGGGAGCAAACACGAAGGTCGCCTAAAGTGCTCACACCCTGCTTGGTGACGCCTCAGAGCCGTCAAAAAACAGCTGGGAGCGGCAGGGGGTGTCATACTAGGAACCCAACGACAATGAGCACCTTTATCACAAAACTCAATATTGACATCGCTTGGGACACAGACACGGCTCCCTATCCGGCCTGTCTCCCCTTGCAATGGACTCCAAAGGTCCTCTCTCCCTGGCTACCGCTCTCACAGAGCCCCCTCACCTCTCGGAACCTCTGTAGCCGCTGGGCGCTCCTTGGGGGACAGCCAAGAAACCCAGGCCGGGGAGAGACCAGGAAACTAGGCACGAGAGGTTCAGCCCTACCCTCGCCCTTCGGCGTGTCCTCACAGGAAACTATTGGTGCGCGCCGCCGTCAGTTGAGCGGGACGAGGAGGACCCGGTGTCTTCTGGGAAATCGGACGCCTCACTGCTGTGACGTCACGCCCGGTACCGCGTTTCCGGTGCGGAAGCCTGGTCTCCCCGCTCGGAGCGAGACATCAGCGTTTGAGAAACCGCGGTTTGAGGCCAGCAGAGGGAGCTAGCAAGGCCGTGGGGTGACCTGGCGAGCGGTAGCCACCCTCTCTGTGACTTTCCATAGTAGACAGAAAGCAGGAGGCTGGCTCCAGTCCTCCATGACGGGCTGGCACCACTCCAGGAGCGGATAAATTCCCTCTCGGTCTGCTGGGAAATGTAGTGTGGCTATTCACAGCCAATAGGAGACCTCCAGGCGCTGCAGTTGGGGCGGGGCAGAACCGAGGCTGGACCGGAAGCGGGCCATCACTGGGACCGGAAGATCTGCGCAAGGCTTCCGCAATTTCCGCCTCCACATCCGGGGTGAGTCAAAGACCTCGGCGGCGGAAAGGACGAAGTGATGTAGGTCGCCGCCCTGATCTGGGCTGTCTCCGGGGTGGGCGGCCGGTATATCATAGCTCGGCTACGTTTCTCCTGGCCTGCTTGATTGCTTCTACTCTGCTGTCTGGCCTGGCCTTCTCTTCTAAAAGAGCCTACTCATCTTTCTGTTCTCCTCATCCGTTGCCAATTTCATTCTCCTACTGAGATGTCCTGGTGTGGCGTCAGACTGCAAAGCCGTTTGAACTGTAAGGTCGGAGGTTCAAGCTCACTAGCTTCTCGGAAACCCTATGCAGGGTCGCTATGGGTCGGAATCGACTCGACAGCACTTAACAACAACAACTGAGACATAAGAGCGTATTTCCTTCTGGGGTATTCCCAAACAAGCTTTCTTCATCAGGGAAGCATTGTTGATGGTTGGAAAACCCTGAGATCGGGAACTTTCTTATCCATCATGCAACGCCAGCCTCAAGCATGCAGGACAAAAGTAAAAACGAACGCCTTTACTTAACCCCTACAGTAGCAAACAAATGTAACGGTCAGTTATTTTATGGACTAGTATCTAAACTCATGGAGAAATTTTTGAAAAATCGTGACATCAAAGTTTGCTAAAAACATTTTGCCAAAACAGTTTGAACTAAAAACCAAACATGACAGCGGCATGTAGAGTGCGGCTCTGTATGTCAGAGTAAAACTCTGCTCCATAGGGTTCTGCTCTGGCTGATTGTTAGGAAGTAGACGCCCAGGCCTTCTTACGCACTTCTGGGTAGACTCAACTTTTTGGTTAGGAGGCACATTGACAGTTTGCACCACTGGGGACTCCATGGATTGGACTTGTAGTCAGGTGTTGTCAGTTAATTCCAACTCAGCGATCGCGTGTAACAGAAGAACTGTCTCGTGAGGTTTCTTGCCTGTAATCCTTATGGGAGCATATCTCTGAGTCCTGATGTGGCGCTACAGGATAATGCACTGGACCGCTAGGTCGGTTTGAACGTCAAGGTGTGCGCACCAGCCGCTCCTCAGAAACCCTACACGGGGTCAGTATCAGTCTGAACCTACCTGACAGCAGCATCTGTAGGTCCTTCTCCCACAAAGCCACTGGTTGGGTTCGAATCACATAACTTTTTAGTTAGCAGCCAAGAACGTAACTGTTATGCCACCAAGATTCCTATGTTGATGTTAGGTGGCATCGAATCAGTTCTGACCCATAGTGACCCTACGGACATCAGAACGAAGCACTGCCCAGTCCTGTGCCACCCTCACAATTGCTGCTATACTTGAGCCCATTGCTGCTGCCACTGTGCCAATCTAACTCAGTGGGGGGTCTTCCTCTTTTTCGCTCTCCCTCCACTTTATGAAGCATGATATCCATCACCAGGAACTGGTCTCTCCTGATACTATGTCCTAAGTATGAGAGATGAAGTCTGGCCATCTTGACTCCCAAGGTACATTCTGGTTGTACTTCTTCCAACACAGATTTGTTTGTTCTTCTAGCAGTCCAGGTTGTTGTTGTTGTTATGTGCCGTGGAGTTGGTTCTGATTCACAGCAACCCTGTACAGGGTTTCTGAGGCTGTAAGTCTACGGGAGCAGAAGGCCTCATCTTTCTCCCGTGAACAGCTGGTAATTTTGATCTGCTGACCTTTTGGTTCGCAGCCCAATTCGTAACTACTACACTACCAGAGCTCCTTAGTAGCTTTAATATTCTCTTCTAACACCTAACTCAAATGTATCAATTCTTCTGAGCTCTTCCTTATTTATTGTACAACTTTCATATGCCTATGAGATTATTAAAAATAACATGGCTTGGTTCAGGTTCACTTTAGTCCTCAAACTGACATCTTTGTTCTTGAACGCTTTAAAGATGTCTTATATAGCAGATTTGCCCAATGCAATACGTTTTTCATTTCTTGATTACTGCTTCCATGAGTGTATTTATCATGATGTTATTTATTGGTCCAGTGGTGAGGATTTTTGTTTTCTTTATATTGAGATGTAGATTCCTATTGTTGTTGTTGTTAAGTGCCGTCAAGTCAATTCCAACACATAGCGACCCTGTATAGGGTTTCCGAGGAGCAACTGGTGAGCTTAAACCTCCAACCTTGCAGTTCAAACAGCTTTGCAGTCTGGCACATTAACTAAAAAGTACACAAACTGATCAATAGCAAAAATGACAAGTACAAAATTGACCTAATTAAATGTGAACCTATATTGAGCCTTGGTGTGACGCTGTAGAATAAGCATTGGACTGCTAACTGCAAGGTTGGTGATTGAAAACCACCAGCTGTTCCTTGTAAACCCTATACAGAGTCTCTATGAGTCGAAACTGACTCAACAGCGCTGGACAACAAGAATATATGAAAGAATAACATTTCAATTTAGTACCAAGTAGATGGCACTAGCAAAAATTCTCTATTCTAGGTGACAAAAAGGCTATTTTCCTTATACTACATGTAAAAAGGAAATTAAGAAACGGAAAACATTAAGTTTAACATTGAGGCAACACAGGAAATTGAGATACCTTAAAATAAAATCTAAACCATGTGAATACATTAAAAAAATTTTAACAGTTTGAACAAAGTCAAACAAATAATAGACTAGAAAATAATTTTAAAACATAAAACAGATAATTCAATATTCCCTATGTAAAGAGTTCCTATCAGCTAATAAACAGCCATTCTACAGACTAGGCAAATTAGATAGTCATTCAAATGTGAAAAAGGAGCTCTGGTAGCGAAGTGATTAGCGGGCTGCTAATCTCATGGTCAGCAGTTCGAAACTACCAGCTCTTCTGTGGGAGAAAGATGAGGCTTTCTGCTCCCATAAAGATTTACAGCCTCGGAAACCCTGTAGAGGGTCGCTATGAGTCAAAACCGACTCCACGGCACATAACAACAAAAATGTGAAAAGGTGTGTAACCACACTGTTAGTCAAGATTGCCACATTAAAAAGGAATGTCTTTTTTTTTTAATCTGTCAAGCAATGAAGGTGAGAAAATACGCACGCTCATTGTTGCCCAAGTGTGACGTGTATTCAAAGTACATGTGTACTTTGATCTCACACTCTCACCTGGGAATCTGTTGTTGTTTGGTGCTGTCAAGCCAATTCCCACTCATAGCAACCTTGAGAACAGCCGGATGGACTCCAGGTCCTGTGCATCCTCAACAATCACTGATGTGTTTGAACCCATTGTTGCGGTCACGGTGTCAGTTCCTCTTTGTTACTGAGTCTTTGCCCTAGCATGAGACCCTTCTCCATGGACTGCTCCCTCCTGAGAACATCCAAAGTGCCATGGATTGAATTGTGTTTCTACAAAATCTGTATCAGCTTGGCTGGACCAGGATTTTCTGGTGTGATAGTACTACAGTGACCAATTGTGGCAGTTATGTGATGATCCTCCTTGATGTGACCTGATATGGTAAATTGCGGTGGTGGTGGTGGTGGTATTGTGCCGTGGACTTGGTTCAGACTCAGCGACCCTGTATAGGGTTGCCGAGATGGTAAATCTTTACAGGAGCGGAAAGCCTCATCTTTCTCATGTGGTGCTGCTGGTAGTGTAAACTGCTGATTGTGAGATTAGCAAGCCACCTTGTAACCACTACACTACCAGAGCTCCTTGCTGTGGTAAACTAGTAAAAGGATTAAAGGTGGTGGGGTGGTGTGCCTGTGTAGGGTTTCCGAGGATGTAAATCTTGACGGGAGCAGAACGTCTCATCTTTCGCCTGCTGAGAGACTGATACATTCTAACTCCTGACTGCACAGTTAGTTACCCAGCTCATCATCCACCACTCCACCAAGGCACTCCTAGTGAGCCCAGGCACAGCAGAACGAAACCCTGCCCAGTCCTATGCCAGCCTCACAACCGTACCTACACTTGAGCCTATTGCCGCTGCCACTGTGCCAATCCATTGCGTTGGGGTCTTCCTCTTTTTGTCCAACCCTCTACTTAACCAGACATGATATCCTTCTCCGGGGACTGATCCCTCTTGACAGTATGTCTGAAGTATGAGAGATGAAGTCTGGCCATCCTGGCTTCCAAGGAGCACTCTGGCTGCACTTCTTCCAACACAGAGTGGTTTGTTCTTTTGGCAGTCCGTGGTACTTTCAGTCTTTCTCCAAATAACTCAATTGCATCAATCCTACAGTCTTCCTTATTCACTGTCCAATTCTTGCATGCATATGAGGTTATTGAAAATACTGTGGCGAGGAACGGGCACGCCTTAGTCATCAAAATGACGTCTTAGCTCTTGAACACTTTAAAGAGGTCGAATGCAGCAGATTTGCCTCATGTGATATGTCATTTGATTTCTTGACTGCTGCTTCCATGAGCGTTGATACTGGAGCTAGTCAAAATGAAGTCTTTGACAACGTCAATCTTTTCTCTATTTGTCATGATGTTGTTATTGGCCCAGTGGTGAGGATTTTTGTCTTCTTTATATTGAAATACAACCCATACCAAATACTGTGGTCTCTGATCTTCATCAACAAGCCCTGTTCACTTCCAGCAAGCAGGGTTGTATCATCTGCATATAAGGGTGAAGTATACCACCTTCATCTTATCCTAACCTGGATCTGACATAAGGGGAGTTTCCCTGGGTTATGGCCTGCAACACCTTCTATTTTACAAGAGATCTTTACTCCACAAAGATTTACACTGCATCCTTGAACCTGTGAAGCTCCTAGATGCAGGATGCCAAAACACATGGCTATCTCCCAGGAATTCTAGGCCTATAGATGCTGAAAGGAGACAAGGACCTTTGTCCAGAGCCAGCGCTCTAAATTCAGACTTCTAGTCCTGCTATGGTGCTTTCGGATTAGCACTGGACTGCTAACTGCGAGGTCTGCAGTTCAAACCCACCAGTCACTCCTTGGAAACCCTACTCAGGGTCACAGTGAGTCTGCACAAACTCTATGGTACTTAAAAACAGTAAATTGTGAGACAATAAATTGTTGTTTGATCAAGTCAGCTACCCGTGGTACTTCTGTTATAGCAGCGCTAGAGAATGAAGAGAGGGCGTGAGAGAATCTTATCATCCTGGCTTGTGAAGAACATGAGTTCTGATTGCTCATTCTTCTGGGATTGCAGACTATACTCAATATGCTTCACCAACACCATAATCCAAATGGATAAATTCTTCTTATTCATTGTCTAGCTTTCACGTGTATATGTTGGTGATGTTAAGTGTCATCCAGTCAGTTCCACCTCATAGCGACCCTGTATAAGGTTTCCAAGGCTTTAAATCTTTGCAAGAGCAGAAAGCCTCATCTTTCTCCTGCGGAGCAGTTGGTGGGCTTGACCCGCCAACCTCAGTTCACAGTCTAGTGCTTATCCTGTGGAGTCGAAATGATTGAAAATACCATCGTCTGGGACAGGTGTACCTTAGTCTGCCACTTGTCTGTCAGTTTGTTGTACTGTGGGAAGTTTGTATGTTGCTGGGAGCTATAGCAACAGTATTTCAAATACCAGTAGGGTCACCCATGGTGAACAGGTTTCAATGGAATGTATAGACTAGGAAGAAAGAGCTGGAAATCTACTTCAGAAAAGAACTTCGGGAGAGCAGCGGAAGAGTGCCTGATACAGTTCTGCACGATGAGCCCCTGGCAGTCTAGTCTTGAACTGTCTGTAATGACTAAGAACAGTTTTCTTGTAGAATAGAATACTTTGTAGTGATAACAACTGGAAAAAGGAATGTTCATCAAGAAATGATTAATTTGAAAACTTATACCTGAATCCATATTCACAGCTATCAGAATGAATGGATTAGAATTAAATACAGATCTGGAGAGACGGCCACAAAATATTGAGTGGAAAAAAGCAAGGTCAGAGTAATATACATGTTGTCGTTGTGTGCCATTGAGTCGGTCCCAACGCATAGCAACCCCGTATAGGGTTCCTGAGAAGCAGCTGGTAAGCTTGAACGGCTGAGCTTGCGGTTCAAACTGACCTTGCAGTCCAGCGCATTAACCCTCAGTGCCACATCAGGACTCCTTGTGTACATAGCACATGATACAAATGTTTTAACAAACAGAACCCACTGCAGAGGTTTGTGTGGAGGGATACACACCAGAATGGTCAAAGGCTTACTCATAGGAGAAATGGACAAGGACAGAAGAGAAACTAGACAGCTATGGATTGGGTCACTTCATTTACTAAGCAAGTTTCAGTGTTTTAACGAAAAAATAACAAATCATAAAGTATAAGTACAGTTATACAGCTTCAAAAAAAACTTGATGGCACCCTGTTTTTAAAAACTGATCAATTAATCATTGCAATGACACAATGAGTGTAAA
Source organism: Chrysochloris asiatica (assembly GCF_000296735.1). Taxonomy (NCBI): domain Eukaryota; kingdom Metazoa; phylum Chordata; class Mammalia; order Afrosoricida; family Chrysochloridae; genus Chrysochloris; species Chrysochloris asiatica. The sequence goes on from NW_006408775.1 coordinate 3,703,662, forward strand.
ACCGACGTTCTCCCATGTAAACTATCACTCAATTCACACACGCAAAAAAATTGTTTTTAACTAATCAATAAAATAGAAATGGCATAAATGGATCTAAAATAATATTAGATCTTAATCTAAGGGTATAAACAGACTCTGGTAGCGTAGTGGTTACGAATCGGGCTGCGAACCTTAAGGTCAGCGGTTCGAAACTACCAGCCGCTCCGCCGGAGAAAGATGAGGCTTTCTACTCCCCTAAAGATTTACACCCTCGGAAACCCTGTACAGGGTCGCTATGGGTCGGAACCGACTCGATGGCACTTAACAACAACATCTAGATCTACAAAAAGCCTATCACATGAAAAGAAAGTAATTGTTTATATATAATTAGAGAGATGCAACTTATAATAAGAATCATAAAAATATTCTATGCTATAAAAGCAAATTAATGCAATAATTTATTTTTTAGAAGTAAAATACCCATAAACTTTAAAAACACATTTTCTGTCTCAGAATTTACTTTAAATAAAGCTACAGAGGTGGTATGACTTTGCTTGAAATTTCAAAAAACTGGTTCTACAACTTATAGTGTGCACATGCAATGGGATCCAATGAAATGACTTAAAACGAGAGAAATGAAGTGAAAAGACAAGTTACAAAAGCGGTATGTATAATACAATTTTTTAAAATAAAATACGAGTTGTTTTTTGTTGTTTTCAACTGGAAGAAAGCATATAAAACAGGCGGTGGCTGTCTCTAAGTAGACAGATTAGGAGGGATTTTCACTTTTTATGTTTTATAAATCTCTTATGTTTCCAACTAGTGAATATATGCTACTTTTGTAATTTAGAAAACCCATATATTTGAAGGGTGAATCAAGAATTAATATTTAATTATCTAGAAGTAAAAAATGCTACTTCATGAAGGAGTCCTGGTGTGGTGCTTAGGATAAGCACTGGACTGCAAGGTCAGTTTGAACAGCAAGTTCACCAGCCACTCCTTGGAAACCCTAAATAGGGTCGCTATGAGTCAGAACCAATTTGATGTCACTTCCTGGTGTGGCGCTGTGGGTTATGCGCCAGACTACAAAGCCATTTAAACTGCAAGGTCCATGGTTCAAGCTCACCAGCTGCTCCTTGGAAACCCTATACAAGGTCGCTATGGGTCGGAATCCACTCAACAGCACTTCACAACAACAACAACACTCCTTGGATGTCCTGGTGTGTCACTATAGCATAAGCACTGGGCAGTTAAACACAAGGCCAGCAGTTCAAACTGACCAACCACTCCTTGGAAACACTATACAGGGTCAGAACCAACTCAGTGGCACTTGGAAACTCCATGGATGGGCCTTGAAAACCAGCAGGCTAAGTGAAAAAAGCCAGTCACAAAATAGCACGTATTTTACGACTCCGTTTATTTGGAACATTCAGAATAGGCAAATCCAGAGAGCAAATAGGTTGTTAGTTACCAGGAGCAAATGGGGAATGAGTACAATAGGTGTAGGGTTTCTTTGTGGGGTGATTAGATACTGGTGATGGTTGCACATCTTATGAATACACCAAAAGTTACTGAATTCTCCACGGAGTTTCTTTGTGGGGTGATGAAAATATTCTGTACTTAGGTACAGCAGTTCAAACTCACCAGCCGCTCCTCAGAAAACCTATACAGGGTCACTGTGAGTCGAAATGGTGGTAATGGTTACACACCTTGTGTAAAATGTTAAAACCACTGGATTCTACGTGTTAAAATAGTGGATTGTATTGCATGAGATTTATATCTCAAAACAAAAACACAAAAGGAAATTTTCACCTGACAGATATAAATGTTTACTATTGAAATATTTATAAAGACATACTATAACTCATGTCTAGCTAGATTCCACATAGCAAGTACATTTCCATAAGATACAGCAAAGAGCCAAAATCCACACAGAAAAATTCACGAGCTGCCTCACTAACAGGTAATGAACTAAAACAGAGCTAAAGTCCCATTCCAGTCCTGTGTAAATTGGGGGCAAATTTTAAATGACAAACAGCTCTGTGGACGTGAAACAATTTTTAATGTTTTCAAAAGGATGGTCAGATGGTATGGCAAACTGTATCAAGTGTTATTAAATGGTTCACATTCAGGAATGATTTTAGTAGTGATGTACAAGGAGAAAAAATGGACGTGTGGAGGGACATATTAAAAATACACAAAACTGTGGTAAAAAAAAAATAGGGTGCGTAAACTTTGCCAACATGTGGATTCCCCCAGTAGACTAATGCTCCCCATACGAAAGCAAACACATGCTGATGAAACCATGGAGAACTTGAGTCTAATCTAGACACAAATAGTAAAGATGGAGAAAGGAGGTGGGGCTAGGAGGAGTCTGGAGTTTAATCTTCATTTGACTGTTTGTTGTGTGTGTGTGTGTTGTTACAACACCTACTGTTAATGTTGTTGTGTGCCATTGAGTTGGGTCCAACTCATAACAACACCGCAAAGGGTTTCCAAGGCTGTAAATGTATGCGGGAGCAGAAAGCCTCATTTTTCTCCCACGGAACAGCTGGTAGTTTCGAACTCCTGACCTTGAGGTTTGCAGCCCAACTCAACCACTGCTACCAAAACTCCTTACTGTTTACATTTGTTGTTGTTAGGTGCCATCGACTTGGTACCGATTCATAGCGATCCTGTGCACAACAGAATGAAACACTGCCCGATCCTGGACCAACCTCACAATTGTTGCCATGTTTGAGCCCACTGATGCTGCCACTTTGACAATCCATCTTGCTGGGGATCTTCCTCTTTTTCTCTGACCCTCCACCTTACCAAACATGATATCCTTCTCCAGCGACTGGTCCCTCCTGACAGTATGTCTGAGGTATGAGAGATGAAGTTTAGCCATCCTGGCCTCCAAGGAGCACTCTGGCTGCACTTCTTCCAACACAGATCTGTTGATTCTTTTGGCAGTCCATGGCACTTTCCATATTCTCCTCCAACACTGTAACTCAAAAGTATCAATTCTTCTACTGTCTTTCTTATTCACTGTCGAACTTTCACATGCATATGAGGTTATTGAAAATACCATGGCATGAGTCAGGCGCACCTTAGTCCTTAAGCTGACGTCTTTGCTCTTCAACACTTTAAAAGGTCTCGTGCAGCAGATTTGCCTAATGCAATACGTCGTTTGATTTCTTGACTGCTGCTTCCATGAGTTAACTTTACTATTTAAATGGAGGATGAACATGGGGACAAACATGAAATACAACACTCACCATTCCTTGGTCCCTCAGATTATCCTCAGACCAAATCCAAAACCAGACTCAACTGCCATCAAGTGGGTTCTGACCCTCAGTGACCCTGGAGCACAAAGCAGAACTGCTCAGTAAGAGTGTCCGAGGCTAGTAAGCTTTAGAGAGCAGACTGCCTCACCTTTCTCCCTTGGAGCAGCGGGTGGGTTCCAACTGCCAAAGGGTTAGCAGCCCAGCACTTCACCCGCTGCACCACCAGGGCTCCTTTGATAAAGACTAGGACAGAATAATCCAACCCTTGGAATATGAGTGAATGTTTTTCCAGTGTTACACGCAGCCCCATCTCAGGGAAATGGGATCCCTCCCACAGCGATGACAATAATCACTTCTGACCAAACGTGCTCAAGGGTTTATTCATGAGGCTCAGTCAATGTAAGAATCAGTTTATTCATCCAGGTACAAAAAAAAATCTTCGTCAACAACCCAATCTGCTTGGGTTTTCTCCAGGACTCCTACGACCTCTTGAAGGGCAGAAGAGAACAGGGGACTTATCCACAGGGAAACCGAGGCCAGTGGAAGGTGCTGAGTCATACAAGTACTTATTCCGCAATAGGTATGCACTCTCTGAAGTCCACTCTACACCATTAGGGTTTGACAATATTTGTGCAACTAGGTTACCCCTGCTACTATTCTGAGTTCCCTGGGCACAGAGACTGGTTTCTTACTCATTATAATGCCCACAGCACTTGGCACCCAGTTGTTGTTAAGTGCTGTCGAGTCGGTTCCAACCCCGTATAGGTTTCCAAGGAGCGGCTGGTGAGCTTGAACCGCCGGCCTTGTGGCTCAAACCAACTTTGCAGTCTAGCGCATTAACCCACAGCACCACACCAGCACTTGTGGCACCCAGTAGGTGTCCAGCAATGACTGTTGAGTACATGAATGGGAACTACAAGACTGGGTGCTGGACGAGTTACAACCTGTTGGGCATCAGTGGGGTCCCTGAACACACACTGGACGGATGGTCAAAGGACCCATGTTCTTCCCCCCAGCATTCGCACTGGGGCTGAAGACAGGTTGCAGAGGCTCTAAAGATGAGCAGCAGTTGAACGTGTAGATATGGGACTTGGCTGTCACGTTGTAAAAGGAAATGCCTCCAGCCTCGTGGTCCAGGAAGATGCCCACCCGCCGCGGTGGCTCCTTAATCCACAGGCGGGTCGGCGGGGATGTGGAGGCCTGGTACTCATTGCACATTAGCATCATCACCACCCAGTAGCCATTCTTGGGTGACAGATCCACAGTCCCCTTCCTGCTCGACGATGCTGTGCACACTCCCAGGACCCAGCCTGTCTTGTCTCCCACCTCCACCTCCCAGTACTGGCGGCCAGAGACGAAGGCCGGAGAGCCCAGGGCCAGGATGCAACTATCAAACCTTTCCAAGCCTTGGGGCAACTGGTTACACTTGCTCCCAAGTCTCACACTCTTCAGATCGTCAGAGATGATGAGGTTGGAATGGGCAGTGTTTGCGTCCAGAATCACATCAACTGCGGAGAGAGTCAGTACTCAGCCAAGGGTCCATGGACAGCATCCCCAAGGCTTCTTCCCACTTCCAGAAAACACGAAAGTGACCATTCATCTGGAACCCAGTGAAAGAGAACACAGGGACCCAAGAGGCCAAGGCCACTCTCCTGGACCTGGGCACTTACCTGCATGGGTCTGAGCAGCTATTAACTCTGGAGCTACAGAGAAAAAGGAGATGGGGGAAAATAGCATGAGATTCTCATCCAGAAGGTTAAAGCTACTCTGTGGGGCCTGGCTGCTAAACCAAAGGGGGGCGGTTTGAATCCACCCAGAGGCTCCACAGGAGAAAGACCTGGTAATAAGCCCCTCTAAAGATTCCAGACAAAGGAGCCTGTGGGGGAAGTTGTGCTCTGTCACATGGGGTCCCTCATAGTCACAAATGGACTATGCAGTCCTTAGCAACAGCAACCATTCTACCATGATCTCTACAAGGAAAGACAAGGAGTCCAGTGGCCAGGAGGCTGTTAAGTCCACCGCTCTCAGGCCTCCCATAGTGCTGCTCCCATGAGTTAGCCCAGTGAGACGAGTCAGGCACAAAGGCTTGTCCCCAGGCTCCCGGTGTTTCTCTCTCTTCTAAGCCCAGCCCAGAAATGAACAGCAGAAGGGACTACGGCACCAATCCCTAGTCAGCACCCCTATGATCCCATGCTCACCAATGAACGCTTCCATTTCCGAGCGCAGACTTTCTAAACGGAGAGGAGAACAGAGAAGCCCAGGTTAGAACACTGGCTAGACATGATCAGGGAGCAGCTGAAGAAGGCAGACAAGACGAGGGGGCTCTGGACTTCATGAGCCTCAGGGAAAAGGAGAGCAGTGCCTTCCATCTGCCCCAGCCACCTACCTGAGAAACGCTTCATGCTCTTCTCCACAAACTCGGACTTATGGGAGAAGAGGTGGATCTTCTCTTTCACCTCTGAAGGGGTGGCCCATGGCTCCGGGACAGTCACTGTCTTGGCCCTGGAAACAAGAGACTGTTGGCCAGGGACACCTGGAATGTAGGGGCGACTGCGTCCTCATGAGCTTGGAATCTCAGGCCTCCACGTTCTACACATTGCTTTCAGGGGTGCAGTGCGGCCTGAGCATGGAGTTTTACAAAGCTCTCAGAAGACTCCAACAATGTCAGAGAACTGCTTTTCTGAGACCTCCTCTCTCTCTCTCTCTCTCTCTCTCTCTCTCTCTCTCTCTCTCTCTCTCTCTCTC
>NW_006408775.1:3709754-3718100 GCF_000296735.1 Chrysochloris asiatica
TCTCTCTCTCTCTCTTTCTCTCTCTCTCTCTCTCTTTCTCCTCTCTGCCCTTCCCTCCCTCCCTCCCTCTTTCCATTGCTTGTTGGGCTGAGTCAGGTTTCCCTCCACCAGCCTCCTCAGAAACAGCAGCCGGCTCTAAGGCTCTAAACCAGGTGTCCTTCCCTGAGGCCACAGCTCAAGAAGTGCCACCTCATCCCAACTTGACAACCTAGCTTTATCTTTCCAGTCTCTCGCCCTATGGCTGCTCCCTGATGGGTGGGCCTCCCCATCTCCCACACAACTTCCCAATAGTCTTAGGGAGGTGCAACAGTCTCTCCCTCCCAGAATCATCCCCCCAAGCACAGGGTACCCATATGGAGCCTCTCTGTACCTGTGTAGGGTGACTCCAATGCCCTAGGAGAGAAAAAAGGAACAGTTACCAGGATCCTGGAGGCTGCCCTGAGCCCCCACCTCTCCTCCTGAATAGCAGGCTGCTCCCTGCCCCCTCCCAGGGCTCCCATCCTTGGGTGTCAGCCAAACTGGAGCACCTCTTCTGAGGTCTGAGAACCCAAGATGGCAGCCTGGCACATCCTGCAACAAAACTGCCCCTGAATCCTGGTGATTTCTTTGAAGATATGCCAGAAGTCCCCAAAATGCTGGGCAACCCAGGCACTTCCTAGTTCATCAAAAGGATCTGGGCACAAGAAGCTTCGTGGGTCACCCTGGCCAAGGTCCCACCCAAACCTCTAGGGCCCCTCTCACTAGCTTGGGCACAGTTAGCAGTGCTGGGCCCTGGGGAAGCCAGGTCACGCACCTGCACAAGCCCCCATGCCGGCTGGCACTGCTTGGCCTCCAGCTCACCGATGAGCTCGTCAAGAAGTGCGATGTCCCGGGATACTCGGGTACCATACTTCTCCCCAACCTGGCCGATGGTCTGGCCCAGTTCCTCCAGTCTGGTCACAAGCAGCTGCTCCTGCTTCTCCAGGAAGCGGTACAGTTGCTGCATCTGACACCGGACCTTCTGCTTCTGGGCTTCCGTTTGTTTCTGGGGGACAGGGAGTGGCGGGGGTATGTTCAGGGAGTCCCCACATGCCCACCTCATGGGGGTGGGTAAGAGGTGAGCCTTCTCAGACTCTTAGAGGCCTGGATTCCAGAGCAAGGGCAGAGCTGTCTGGAACCTTCCTGAATAGTCTGAGGATGGTAGGAACTGGCTCTTGGACAATGGTTTCAAACCTGGTTATTACTTCCATCCTTCCCTGAAGGCCAGTGTAAAAGGTTGGCACAGACCCTGGGGGCACAAATGGTCAAGACTACGAGCACCCATCTAGGCATTTGTGGAGGGAGACTTCCCTGCACCCTCAGAAGGTGGGCACCTCTCTGGGCAGAGCTTCTGAATGGAGACAGTGTATAGATGTAAAGGTGAAGTTAGCCTCCACTACCTTTGCACACTGGTCTATCAGTATCTCTGTCTGCCATCACCCTCTCCCACTAGAAGGCTCTTCAGAGAGCTGAGGTGGGCCCATGGCACCTCTTCCTTCCACCTCAGACCTACTATGAGCTGGAGAAGACAGCATCTCCTTTCAGAGGGAACTTTGTCACTGCGGGGGTCGTCGTGGAAGACTGGACCCTCTCACTTCCTGGGTTTCCTAGAGTGGACCTCCTGACCTCTGCTCCATCCACAAGTTTCCAGAGCCGCCCAGGATTCTTTTACTACCGCTCAGGAGTTTCCCCAAAGTCAGCCCTGGCCCAGAGGTATGGCTCCCATCCCCTTCATCCCCTTTGCTGCCTTTGCCCTTTACCCACTGAGGTGCAGTGGGCACAAACTGGATTTGAATTTCTAGGAGTTTGGAATCCTGAGAGAGAAACAAGATCCAATCAACTAAATGCTGCAGGAAAACCAAGAATCGGGGACAAGGGGTCTAGGTGCAGGAACCACCAATTCCAGGAAAACCTGAAGGCATGTACAGGCATAAGGGTCAGGGCCACCAGCTCAACAGCACTAAGCCAGTAAGTTCTACTGCCTACAGCGGTGGCATTGCAAAATCATACTTTGAAAATTTTTGTTAATAAAGACAACAATCATGAAAACAATACAGCAGTGTTCAAAGTGAAAACATCTCTCCTTCCCTTCCTCAGCAGCAGCCACTAGTGTGCGTTTCTGTAAGTATTTGGGGATGAGTATGAGAAAGCGGAACAGGGTCCTTGGAGATGGACCTTTCTCCTTGGATGCCCTTCGGCTCCCTCTCCAGGAGACGATGGCAGCAACGCAGCTTCCCCTTAACCACAGTGGAATCTTGGGGACCCCACTCACTCTCAATCCCCTCCCTCCCTCTGCAGGGGTGACCCTGGGCAAGGCCTGGCCACAGGTCACTCCTGCTCTTACCAGGAAGTTGGCTGTCTCTTTACCCCCCTGGAATTTCTGCTCTTCCCCAGATTTCCTCAATTCCTTCAGATGCTCCAGCTGCCAGTGAATTTGTTCCTGGAAAAAGAACAGTGGTTGGGAAGCTTTACTGGGTCCCACCAGCCAGAGAGAAAAATATGCTCCGGCGGGCAAAGCTCATGGCACTGCAGTTGAGGGCATAGAGGAAGTGGGATTTGGGAAACGGAGCCAAGACATGCTAAGCCAGAGAGTCCCAGTGATCTCCTACAGGCTCCAAGATTCAATCAGACCTGACCTTTCTTCCCTGGACCTCTGACCCGCATGAGTCAGTCAATTCCTTCTTCACTGGACTGGCTGGTGTTATATTTCTACCATTTGCAGCCCAAGAATCTTGGCTAATGCATCCACCTCCAGGATTGCCAGGAACGTGAAACAAGGCCAAGTGGGTCCCAGTACCCAGCAGAGAGCATCTACCTGGTATTCCAGGGCGGCCTCCTCAATGGGGCGCACCTGGTGGCCTCGATGCTCCTGACTCAGACTGCAGATGAGGCAAACAGGCTCTCTGTGGTCCTCGCAAAAGAGCAGGCAGGGCTGCTGCATGTGCCGCTCACACTGGGGTGGGGGCTCAGAGCTGAGGCTGCGCAGTAGCTGCTGCTGCTTCAAGAGTGCCTGGCATCGGAGGCAGCTGGGTGAGTGGCCACCTGAGGTTCCATGCTCCCCAGAGCAGCTGAAAGAGCCATGCATGCAGGTACCACCAACCAGGGCTCCTTCCTGTGGTCTCTCTGCGGGTAAGGCAATGGGAAAATCTCCTGAGTGACAAACCCAAGCTGTTAGTCAAGGGATGCAGCAATGGCCAGAAGAGGGAGTTGGATGAATTCTCAGTGACACTCAGACCTCGTCCTAACTCCCTTCTTCCGTACTTCCATCCAGCGAGGCAGCAAAACCAGGAAGGCTAAGGGGTCATGATTTTCCTAAGACTTGGAATTCTGGACTTCATGGGCATTTCTTCATAGACAGACCAGTGGACCTTTGCTCTAAATACCCTGCCCTCCTCCGCCACCTGATCTAGCCAGTGACATACAGGAACAAGACATATGAACAGTGTTTGACTTCTTACTTTAAATCCACCCAGGGCTTTTAGGAACAACACAGCCCTCCAGGGGGATGATGATGTGTGTTTGTTCCGAGCCATATCCCCAGCCCCAGCAGAGTCACACATGGTGACCATTTGGAAAATGTGTGATGAGTCTTCTTTCAAACAAATGAACCGCTGCTCACATTCCAAGTTCAAGAAGCATTCCGTGAAAAGGAAGATGGGGACTGTATCACACTAAGGGGCATAACTCATCATGAAACCCTAACACGTACAAATAGCACTGACCAAGATCATAATTGCAGCTTCGTAAAGCAAAAATGACAGGAAAGATTCTGAGAAGAAATGGACAGAACTATACTGTGTGGATTGACTGTCATAATCCCTCCAGTGCCCCTTCACAGTTTCCAGAAACTGCTACCGCATCTGTAAACAAGATGGCTGCTAGTCCCCTACCTAATGTCCTCTCCTCCCCAAGAGTTTCAGCTTTCCTTAGAAGCAAGTGTGGTCATCATCTGACCATACTCTAGCCAGAGGGATATAGACTGAGGTGTCATGAGAAGCTTCCAGAAACTCTTCTAAGTAATCACTTGCACTTTGTTCCCCACTAACTCCCCCTTGTCTCTGGACTAACAATGCCACTACCTAATACATGAGCCTGAGAGAAAACTTGGTGGAATGAAAAAGCCATAGGAGCCTGGATCACTGACCCACTGAGTGCCACATCTGCCCTAGGCCACATCTGTACATGTTTTCTGAGAAAGAGGAAAAAGCTTCTATGGCGTTTAAGCCACTGTATTTTAATGTTTCTGTCATTCACAACCAAACATAATCCTACTCACTACTCCATCAACTGAAGTCCTGGGGTGGCACCGTAGGGTAATGCACTGGACCACAAGGTTGGTTTCAACCATAAGGTCGGCGGTTCAAGCTCACCAGCTGCTACTTGGAAACCCTATACAGTTGGAACTAACTAAACAGCACTTAACAACAACAACTCCATCAACTTTTATTACGTGCCTTTAAGTCCGTTCCAACGCAGTAACCCTGTGTAGGATTCACAGTGACGCTGTGTAGGGTTTCCAATGAGCAGCTCGTTAAGTTTGAACTGCCAACCTTGTAGTTCAAACTGATGTTACAGTCCAGTGCGTTATCCTACAGTGCCACACCAGGACTCCATCAATAGAAGACACCGAAGATTTTCACCAGAAGGGTCTCCTCCCTGCCCTAGGTTTATGGTGAGGAAAAACCAATGGCTGAGGTAATTGTGACTCCACAACCTTGTAGAACAAAGCAGAACTTCTCCTATAATGTTTCCAAGGCTGTACACGTTTCAGGGGGCAGTACCCTGGCTTACTGGGTTAAAGCTCCAGCTGTTGTAAAATAAGCACTGAACTGCAAGGTCTGTTTAAACTGCAAGTTCGCTAGTTCAAATGCATCAGCCACGCCTCAGAAACCCCATACAGGGTTGCAATAAGTCAGAACCGACTCGATGGCACTTAACAACAATAACCATGTTTCCAGGGAGTCCTGTGGTGGTATTGTAAGATACTCACTGAACTGCTAACTGTAAGGGTGGTGGTTCAAACCCACCAGCCACTCCTCATAAACCCTATACGGGTCACTATGAATTGGAACCGACTCAACGACACCTAACAACAGTAACCTTTACAGAAGCCAGGTGCCACATTTTCTCCTTTGGAGTGACTAATGGGTTCAAACCGCTGACTTTTTGGTTCGCAGCCAAGCACTTTAATCACCGAACCACTCAGGCTCGTTTATGGTGAGAAGGAGCTTTCTTCTACCCAACCTTTCTCAGATTCTTACTGAGGTCCATGAAGTCCTTGCAATTCTGAAGGCCTTCCAAGTGGACAAGAACTCACTGAAATTCAGTGGGATATTTTGCGAAGGCATATACAGAACCAGTTTTTCAGTCTCCTGGTGTGGCTCTGTAGAATAGGCACTGGACTGCTAAGTGCCAGGTCAGAGAGTCAAATTGACCAGTCTCCCTTGGAAGCCCTATACAGGGCCCCTCTGAGTTGGCACTGAGTCGACAGCACTTCACAACAACAACACAGACTGCGTCAGATCCTCAAAGGGGACAAAGACCTCCAGGGGCCCCAGGGAGAGAAAGAAGTTCCTATATCTACAATTCCGCATGTCATATCGGGACGCTAACGCTGTGTGTCTTTGAGTGTATTCTGACTCATGCTGGCCCTCTGAGACCAAGTAGAAGGCCCCATGGAGTCTGCCTGGTTACAACCTCTGTGGGAGCAGATCGCCAGGTCTTTTCATCCACAGAGCCACTGGTGGGTCGGAACCACTCACCTTTGGGTTAGCAGTGCCGCACCAGGGCTCCTAGTGGACACAGAGACACTGGGCCAAAGGGAAGTTGGGAGGAGATACCATCACAGGTCACCATCCCTACAGATATCAGGTGTACCAGATTCTGGGGTTCTTTCTTGCCTGAAGATTGAAGGGCTTCTGGATTTGAAGGCTCACTGAGCATCCCAGGAACCTCTGGACTCCCACTTCCATCGTCCTGCAGGGGTACTGTGGATTCTGGATGCTCCTGACGAGTGAGTACATTCATGAATATTCCTCCATCTTGGATCACTGAATGTTCTGGATTCCTGGAAACTTTCTCTGGAGTCACAGTAGCCTCCACCCTTAGAGTGGCCACTGTGTTGTGGGGGACTGCAGGGTCTCGAGTCACAAGTTTGATTTCATTTAGAGTCAGAAGAATTTCTGGATTTAGGGGTCCCTTCTCTCCTGAAGAAATGACAAATTCCAGACTTTTGGGTCGCTTCTTACTTTCAGTTCTCCTGCATTCTCTCCGCCCCAGGGATCCGGATAACGAGTGGCAGGCAAGATCCTGTAGTCTACCAGTGGAGAAAGCGTTTCGGTGCAGCCTGGGACTGCAGGTGCAACTCCTCTCCCCGGACAGCCTGACAGAAACCGAGGATGGGCTTCTCCTGGAAGGTGGAGTCATGCTTCTGGCCCCTGACCCATCGAGGCCCTGCTCTTTCCTCCTGTCCTGGCATTTCTTCTGGAGCCCCCTCCCAGCCTCGAGTTGGCTAGGGTGTGGACTGGCTACTCCCTCGCCACTTTGTTGCTGCCCATCACCTCCCAGGCCATGTGGTTCCTTCAGGCCCTTGTTCTTACTCTCCCCAGGGGAACAAGGTGCTGCGGAACTGTTGGTACCTCCTTCTTGTACAGGAGAGTCTGAAAGACAACCAGATGCAAAGGTGTGAAAATATCCCACATTTACAGCAGAGGGTCTAAGAAGGGGTGAGAAGAGAGAATCTCCTCAGAATGAGAGACGTTAGAGTTGAAAACATCCTAAGACAACTGCAGTTGATTGTTGATAGTAAGAACATGCTAATTATTTGCTATATGTTTCTTAAATACTGTTTTTCAAACGTTTTAAGCAAGCGAACGTGTATCAAATGAGGTCTTACACAGAACCCAAATACAGAAATAAAAGCTCAAATTTACAGGAGTGAATGTATTTACAATTATATTGTTTTTTTGTGTGTGTTGCTGCATATCTTTCAACTCAAAGTGACCTCACGTGACAAAGTAGAACAGCTCCGTAGGATTTCCTAAACTATAATCTTTAAGGGGAAATTCTGGTGTGGCACTGCAGGATAAGCACTGGACTGCTAAACGCAAGGTCAACAGTTCAAACCCACAAGTCACTCCTTGGAAACCATCTACAGGGTATTTATGGGTCAGAACTGACTCGACAGCCTTGACATCAAACAACACTCTTTATGGAAGCTACTAAAGCTCCCTCAGAGCGGCTGACAGGTGTGAACTGCCAAGCTTTTGGCTAGTAACCAGGTTACCAAACCAAAAGCAAACTAAACCAGTTATTGTTAAGTGGATTCCAATTCATAATGACCCTATGAAACAAAGTAGAACCTCTCAATGGGGTTTCCAAGGTTGCAAATCTCCACAGAAGCAGAATGCAGCATCTGCTGGTGTGTGAGCACTTAGCCACTGCGCCAACAGGGCTCCTGATTCTACAATGATTTGCTGGTTTGGTTAAGTGCCATCCAGTCATTTCTGACTCATAGCAATCCTGTTTTAGGTTTCATCTTTGTAAGGGCAGAAAGCCTCATCTTTCACCAGTGAATCAGGTAGTAGGCTCAAACTGCCGACCTTGTAGTTCGCAGTTCAGTGCTTTTCCTACAAAGGCATAGGTAAGGTGTACAAAATCCACTTATTGGAAAAATCAATCAAAAAAGAAGTTTGTGGGTACTTGATCTACTCAAAAATTTTATACCAGGAGTTATGCAGGGCAATTGAAACCTCAAAAACTCTCATTTCTGTGTTTTTTGTTTGATTTTGTTGTTGTTGTTGTTGTTTTTAGGTGCCATCGAGTCAGCACCAACCCATAGTGACCTTATTTATGCACAGCAGAACGAAACACTGCCTGATCCTGGGCCAACCTCACAATTATTGCCACGCTTGAGTCCGTCGATGCTGCCACTTGGCCAATCCATCTCGTTGGGGATCTTCCTCCTCTTCTCTGACCTTCCACCTTACCAAACATGATATCCTTCTCCAGTGACTGGGCTCTCCTGACAATATGTCTGAAATATGAGAGACGAACTTTGGCCATCTTGGCCTACAAGGAACACTCCTAAGTCAAAAGCATCAATTCTTCTATGGTCTTTCTTATTCACTGTCTAGCTTTCGCATGCATATGAAGTTATTGAAAATACCATGGCTTGAGTCAGGCACACCTTAGTCCTCAAGCTGACATCTTTGTTCCTCAACAAAGGTCTTGTGTGGCAGATTTGCCTAATGCAATACGTCATTTGATTTCTTGATTGCTGCTTCCATGAGTGTTGATAGTTGATCCAAGAAGAATGAAGTCCTTGAC
>NW_006408775.1:3719659-3733033 GCF_000296735.1 Chrysochloris asiatica
GAGCTTTTCCATCTTCTCTTTCTGCATATGTAGTCAATTTGATTTCTATGTATTCCATCTGGTGAGGTCCATGTGTATAGTCGTGTCTTATGTTGTCTAAAGAAGGTATTTGAAATAAACAAATCATTGATTTTGCAAAATTCTATCATGCTTTTTCCAGCATCATTTCTATCATCAAGGCCATATTTTCCAACTACTGATCCTTCCTCTTGCTCCCAACTTTTGCATTCCAATCACTAGTAGTGATCAATACATCTTGATTGTATATTTGATCAATTTCAGATTGAAGAAGCTGGTAGAATTATATTTCATTCTCACTGGCTTTAGTGGTTGGTACTTAAATTTGAATAATAGTGGTATTAACTGGGCTTCCCTGTAGGAACATGGATATTATCCTATCACAAACAGCAGTGTACCTCATGACTAATCTGGATGTGTTCTTTTTGACAGTGAATGCAACACCATTCCTCTTCAATTTGTCATTCCCGGCATAGTAAACCATGTGGTTGTCAGATTCAAAATGGCCAATACCAGTCCATTTCAGCTCACTAATGCCTAAGATAACGATGTTTATGCATTCCATTTCATTTTTGACAACTTCCAATTTTCCCAGATTCATACTTTGTACATTCCATGTTCAGATTTTCAATGCATGTTTACAGCTGTTTGTCTTCATTTTGAAGGTCCCACAGGCTTCTCTCCCAAGGGCTTTACTACATTCACATCATCACGGTCAACTCTACTTTGAGGAGGCATCTCTTCCCCAGTCGCATTTTGAGTGCCTTCCAACCTGACGGGCTCATTTTCCAGCACTATAACTGACAGTGTTTCTCTGCTAGTCATAAGGTTTTCTGTGACTAAATATTCGGAAGTAGTTCGTCACTCTGCCTTCCTAGTCTGTCTTCGTCTGCAAGCTCATCTGAAACCTGTCCACCACGGGTGACCCTGCTGGTATTTAAAATGCTGGTGGCATAGCTTTCAGAATCACAGCAACTCACAAGCCACCACAATACGACAAACTGACAGTCAAGTGGTAGTTTTTGTTTGGTAGTATGATTTATAGAAAATTTTCATTGACACAGATAAGTTTAAATGGACATTTTTCAACAAGCTCACCTGAAAATCTCAGAGTACTGCTTCATTCAATACAAATGGCAGGAAAGGGTTAATTCCAAAGTCTATATAAAAATCCGTTCAAGCACAGTAAGGGTTATCAATACTGAAGTGCTCCAAGATTTTTAAAAATTGCTTAAAGACACTTTTTAGTATGAGTGTGTAAAAGTTTGGTAAGCAAAAAAGAAACTTTAAACCAAATATTTGCTAAAGAATCTGTGAAATAGTATTTGAAAACCATGACTCATAAGAAAATGAGGGTAACCTGTAATTGTTGTTGTTAATGTCGAGTCTGTTCAGACTCATAGCAACCCCTGGGTAGGGTTTCCGAGGAGCTGCTGGTGAGTTTGAACTGATGACCTTGAGTTTCACAGTCCAGGGCTAATCCTGCAATTAGCACCTTAATCTTTCTTTTGAAAAGGCTCTTAGTAAAATTTAAAGGTGTTTAAAGCAATTTGCTGTTGACTGCCTAAGGAAAACTTTTAGTAAATTACCAAAACTGGCTCAAAACCTGGTGAGAAGTCCTAAAGGTATGAATAATTAGATCTTAAAACGGGAAGAGATCATTTGGAAAGCCTACTCAACAAACTACACCAGAACCAGATGCTTTGCTATTTAGTGCTACTACTCTGATAAGGAATAGAGAATTCTTGTATTATTTAAATTATTCTACTTCATAGAAGCAAAAGAAAAGCATTTCTAATGTAGTTTTAAATTTTAGAAAGAGAAGAAAAATCGAGTCCAGTCACCACTACCAACTGCTCTGAAAAGGATCACATTCGAAGTTCCCGGATAGAGCGGCAGCTTATGTGAAACAAAACTCAAAATTACTTTTAAAAAGAAAAATCCAAACACTGAAGACATTTAAAAACAAATACTGATCTTGGATTAGGCCCACAGGAAATACCTAAAGAAGTCTTTGTAACCCTACAGGATACTTCTACTCTGTTACAAAGTCACCGAGAGTCTAAATGAACTCCATGGCATTTAAAAACAACAAAAAAGGGAGTTGAAAGAGGAACTCAGACTGAAACTAGGTGGGAAAGCGATGAGATCACATACCGACCGTTAGCATGACTGGTTAGCAAGCCGTTTGCTAACACGGTGAGACGTGTCTGTACGTATGTGTTCATCACAAATGAAGCAACCGAGATCTCTACCACGAGGGGCTCAAGCACCTGCCTCTCCAAAGCCAGACAGCAGCGTCTCTGCCTTTTATGTTGGGGTTTGTTTCGTTTTGTTTTTAAGTCCTTTAGGAGTCTTAGAGATCTTTACTAATCCAACCCCAAACACCAAGTAGTGCTATCTGGTAGACCTGGGATTTCTAATTTCCAAGTCAGAATGCCTGTGTCTGAACACACCTTCCCTCCCTCGCCTTCTACTTCATCCCCACCAATAGCCAACAGACAACACAAGGAAATGAGGTGCCCGGGGGCCCCACCTTACCCTGGTTGGTGGTGGCCTTGTGGAGCTCCTCTGCCAGGAGTCGCTGGTTGATACTCCGCAGCACCTGCAGGGTCAGCTGTACAGCGTCCTCCTCCCCATAGTGGTTAACCAGCAGAGTGACCAACTTCACTGGCCTGGCCATCTGGAGCAGGCCCCGGGGAATACGAGAAGGCTTCTTCTCCAGGCTGGTATTTTGCAACTTGAATTTGAACTTCTCAAATTCATAGGGTACCAGCTCCTCCAGGCAGTCCAGGAGATAGTCACTGGGGGTCTTAGCCATGACGCTGGCCAGGAGATGCCAGAGCGAGCCGTCTGGCTTATGGAAGGAGAAGCAGCCCTTTCGTCTGAATCCGGAAGGCAAGCGAGAGACGTAGCTTGTGAAATAAAGGAAAAGGCACAGGAAATGCTCTGTGCTTTGGTGGAAACTGACACTGAGGCCCTGGGTGTTTCAACACTGCTTGATAGTCCCTTTCTCACAGGTTCAGAGACTTTACCTAGGAGGACTCGATGCCTTTCCAGATATGGGTTCTCCAGACTTCCAGCTCTCTGGTAAATCTGCAGGGTAAATCTGGAGGGTCTGGGACTGGATTCCAGACTTTCAATCCTTGGGTAACCGTCAGATACTTCACTCTGTCTTCCACCCAAGCTACCAAGCTGGCAGACGGAATGGCGTAGCTGGGAACACAGTCCCTGACCCCATGCGTCTGGCCAACTGTTCTTCTCCATATATTTAGGGTTTGTAGTCCTCCAGAGCCAATAGAAGGAACCCTGGTTGCACAGTGTTGGCTGATAATCAAAAGGTCAGCAGTTGGAACCCACCAGCTGCTCCATGGGAGAAAGATGAGGCTGTCCACCAGAACCAATAGCAGGGAGAAGACACAGTAAATATAACTCTGCAAGCTTTGACCTCCTCTTCCCAAGAAGGCAGTTAAGGCCCAAAGTGATGACAAGAGATAAACCCTAGTGGTGCCTCTGTTAATGTAATGCCAATGATCTGGATGCAACTAATGCATCCAAATCTGAGTCTGGCATCCCAGTGTACACCAGGAGCCCCCAACTGGATTTGTTTGTCCTCAGAGCTGACCCTACCTTTGACCCATGGACGCATGCCCTAGAGTCAGGGCACTCTTAGGGCATGTGGGCAATAAGTGGCCCCAAAGCTTACAAAAGTTTTGTGTAAAAGAGCTCATTTCCACCTCAATTATCTGCTTCTGTCAAAAAGGTTGTTGCTGATGATGAGCTCATTCCCACTCATAACAACCTACACATAACAGAATGATATCCGGCCAGGTCCTATGCCATCCACACAATCACTGTTAGATTTGAACCCACTGTTGAAGGTATTGTGTCAATCCATGTCAGTGAGGGTCCTCTTTTCTGCTGACCCTCTACTTCACCAGGCACAGTGTCCTTCTCCAGGGACTGGTCTCTCCTGATTACATGTCCAAAGTATGCAAGACAGAGTCTCACTATGTTCACTTCCAAGGAGCACTCTGACTGAATTTCTTCCAAGACAAATTTGTTCATTCTTCTGGCAGTTCACAGTATATTCAATATTCTACATCAACATCAGAATTCAGAGGCTTCAATTCTTCGTCTTCAGTTTTCCTTATTCATTATCCAGCTTCCCCAGGAATATGAGGCAATTGAAAATACCATGGATTGAGTTAGGCATAACTTAGTTCTCAAAGTGACATCTTCATTGTTTTTAACGCTTTAAAGTGGTCTTTTCTCGCTGCTTACTGTGGATCCAAGTAAAGTGAAATCCTTGGCAACTTCGAATTTCCTCCGTTTATCAAGATGCTGCTTATTGGTCCAGTTGTGAGGGGGTTTTGTTTTATGTTCAGGTGTGACCCATAGTGAAGGTTGTAAGCTTTGATCTTTGTCAGTAAGGGTTTCAGTCCTCTATTTTTGGCAAGCAAGGCTGTGGTATCTGGTTGTTAATAAGTCTCTCTTCTAACTTGATGCCTTCATTTGCATATAGTCCCGTTTATCAGATTATTTGCTAACATACACACTGAATGTTGGTGAAAATTTGGTGAAAGGATACAATCATGATGCACACCTTTCCTGATTTCAAACCACACAGCATCCATGTCCTCTTGTTCCAGTCAATAGACTGCCTCTTGGTCTATGTACAGGTAATTGCACAAGAGTGCAAGTAAGTGTTCTGGAATTCCTATTCTTTGCAATGTTACCCATACTTTGCTGTGATCTACACATTTGAATGTCTTTGCATACTCAATAAAACAAGGTTTCCAAGGAGTGACTGGTGAATTTGAACTGCCAACCTTGTGGTTAGCAGTCCAGTACTTATCCTATATTGTCACACCAGGGATCCTTCCTTCGATTTTGAAACTCGAGGCTTGAAATTTTCTTCAGTTCCTTCAGTTTGAGAACTGCTGAGCATGTTCTTCTTTTGGCTCTCTAACGTCACGTCTGCACATTTCATTATAATGTCTTCTTAAACCTTCAACTCTTTTTCTTCATTATTTCTTCCATTTGCTTTAGCTACTGTACATTCAAGAGCAAGTTTCAGAATCTCTTCTGACATCCATTTTGGCTTTTTCTTTCTTTCCTGATTGCTTGTTTGAATGCCTTCTTCTTGCTCTTTGTGTACGCTGTCCTTATGTAGCACATGTGACCCCCGTACTTGACTGGTCTTTGGTCATTAGTGCTCAGTGCATCAAATCTATTTGTTGAGGTGGTCTCAGAACTCAGGTGGGGTAGACTCGAAGTCATGTTTTGGCTCTCATGAACTTGTGTTGATTTTCTTCAGCTTCAATTTGTATTTGCAATATGAGCAAATGATGGTCAGTTCCACAACTGACCTGGGTCTTCTTTTGGCTTATGATATTGAGCGTCTCCATCATTTCTTCCCTCATATGTAGTCAATTGGATTCCATCTGGTGAGGACCACATGTATTTTTGCCTTTTATGTTGTTGAAAATGTTATTTCCAATTATTAGTTCATTGGTCTTGCAAATTTCTATCATGACTTCTCCAGAGTTGTTTCTATCACGAAGGCAATGTTTTCCAAGAGCTGATCCTTCTTTTTTGTTCCAACTTTCCCATTCCAATCACCGGTAATTATCAAAGCATCTTGATTGCGTGTTTAATCGATTTCAGACTATAGAAGCAGGTAAATCTTAAATTTCTTCATCTTTGACATTAGTAGATGGTGTGTAAATTTGAATAATAGCTATCTGAATCAGTCGTCCATTTAGGCGTATGGATACTATCCTATCATTGACAGCACAGTACCTCAGGAAAGATGGTTTTTACAGGTCCAAACTCTTGTTTTTAAAATTCTACATGTTTCTTACAATATTTTGTTATTTAAATGACCTGTATATGCTTAATGAACAATGAACATATCTTTTTTTTGAAACTCAACCATGAATTACCATGTCATCAGTAGGCTTATTGTAAACATAGCAATAAAGAAGCTGAGGAGATGTGAGTGCTTCATTAAAACAATGGCACATACGCTTCTTCCGGACAGATCTTGAGATGTTCTCACAGTGAACGTGATGTTCCTCTTCAATGTGCATGCCTGAATTTTTTTTTTTTTCCAAGGATTTCATTTTACTTGAAACTACAATCAACGTTCATGAAAGCAGCAGTCAAGAAATCAAATGACATTTTGCACTGGGCAAAGGAGTTCTGGTGGCACTGCAGATAAGGCGTTGTGCTGCTAACCTCAAGGTCATCAGTTCAAACCACCAGCCACTCCCAGGGAGAAAGATGAAGCTGTCTGCTCCAGTAAGTATTTATAGTCTCAGAAACCCTACAGAGGGTGGCTTTGAGTTGGAATTGACTTGATGCCAGTGAGGTATTACACTAGGTAAATCTACTGCAAAAGTCTCGTTAACATGTTAAAAAGCAAATGCATCACTTTAAGGACTAAGGTGTGCCTGACCCAAGCCAGAGTATTTTCAGTACATGGTGTAAATACGAAAACTTGACAATGAATAAGGAAGACTGAAGAAGAATTAAGGAATTTGAACTATGTATGGTGTTGGTGAAGAATATTGAATATACCATGAATTTTCAGAAGAACAAACAAATCTGTTTAGAAGTAGTATAGCCAGAATGTTCCTCAAAAGCTAGGATGGCAAGACTTCAGGTCCTGTACTTTGGACATGTTATCGAGAGGATTCCAGTCGCTGGAGAAGGACATCATGCTTGGTAAAATAGAAGATAAGCAAAAAAGAGGAAGAACCTCAATGAGATGGATTAACACAGTGCCTATAACAGTGGGCCCAAACCCATTAACAGCTATGAGCATGATGCAGGACTGGGAAGCGTTTTCTTCTGTTCTACATAAGTTGCTATTGAGTCGGAACCAAACGGATGGCACCTACGAACAACAAAAGAGGTTTGCACTGTGTGATGTGGAGCAGAGACGAAGAATATCTAAGTCAGACTGGGAGCTGTAGGAACAAGTTCTTGGAAGAAATGGCAGATCACATGAGTTCTGAAGCAGCACGAGGACCTTGTCAGGTGATAATAATTGAGGGAAAGGCATTCTAGATGTAATGACTTATGCAAACATTTTAGGACATTGTTGTTGTTAAGTGCCCTCAAGTTGGTTCATAGTGACCCTATATAAGGCTTCTGAGGAGCGGCTGGTGGGTTTGAACCGCCAACCTTTCTACTCAAACTGACCTTGTGATCTAGTGCATTATCCTGCAGCAGCACATAGGGGTCACCAAATCTCTCTTTTATTTATTTATTTTTTTATTATTGTGAATTCTGTGATAGTTTATATGGGAGCGCATACCCTAATTTTTATCCTCAATTTTTATTTTGAAAAATGCCAAACCTACAGAAAGATTGACAGCATAGTACATGAACACCTCCATGTCTACCCAGATTCACAAATTGTTGGCATTTTGCTACAATCGCTGCTCTCGCATTCTCCGCACACGCACACACTACCCCCCACACACAGAGAATTGCATGTACTACTTTTTCTTTCAGAACCATTTGGTAATAAGTTGAAAGTATCACACATTACCCACTGCTGGTGAGTTCATTCTGACCCTATAGGCCACAGTAACCCTTGAAGACAGTCCTGGTGTGGTGCAACAGGCTAAACACTGGACTGCTAACGGCAAGGTTGCTTCAAACCACCAAGGAGTCCTTGGAAGCTTTACGGAGAGTCACTATGAGTTGGGACGGACTCGATGGCACTTGACAACAGGACAGAGTGGAACTGCCCACAGTGTTTGCAAGGTGGGAGTCTTTATGGAAGCAAACGGCCAGATCGTTCTCCAGTGGAGCAGCTGGTGGGTTTGAACTGGCAGTCTTTCAGTTAGCAGCCAAGTGCTTAATTATTTCACCACCTTCAAGAGTGCCTTCAAGAACAAAGATAAAAGCTAAATGCCAAACCTATTGCCATTGAGTTGAAGCCAACGTGCAGTGACCCTGTAAGACAGAGTGGAAGTGCCCCATCTTTACAGGCGCAGACTGTGACATCTTTTGTGAAGTGTTTGGTTCAACAACTTGCACCAGAAAGGATCCTTCTAGAAAAGGATACAAGGGTATTATTTAAAATAATCACAATTTAGTGATAACACTCAAGAAGTTTAATATTGTTACAAACTATAATCAGTCAATAATTGCATCTCCCCATTGTCCATTGTCTCAATAATGTCCTTTGCTTTTTTTTTTCTAAATCCAGGGTGCATTTGCATTGAGTTGTCCCTGTCCACAACAGAATGAAACAATGCTCAATCCTGCACCGTCCTTACAATTGTTCTTATACCTGCGCTCATTCCTGCTGCCACTATGCCAGTCCATCTCATTACGGGTCTCTCCTTTTTCACTGACCCTCCACTTTACCAAGCATTATGTCCTTCTCCAGGGAACGGTCCCTCCTGATAATCTGTCTGAAGTATGAGAAACTACGTCTCATCACCCTGGCTTCTAAGGAGCCTTCGGATTAAGCTTCTCCCAAGACAATTGTGTTTGTTCTTCTGGCAGCCCATAGTACTTTTTCTCTACAGCATCTGTTTCTCTAGAACACTCTACACTTCTCCATCCTTATTGTTTCTTTCAAGACACTGATATTTTTGAGAAGCTCACTCCAAGCAGAATGTTCCCCAATTTATATTCCTCTGATTGTTTCTTCATTATTAGACTGTCGATAGAAATCAAGTGTTTTCAAGATGTCTTCACTGTAAAAGGGAATGATTGTCTTTGTAACTAATAAGTAAGTAATCTTGTTGTTGTTGTTAAGTGCCGTCAAGTCGGTTCCGACCCATAGCGACCCTATACAGGGTTTCCGAAGCTGTAAATCTTTACGGGAGCAGAAAGCCTCATCTTTCTCCCGCAGAGCAGCTGATACTTTCGAACTGCTGACCTTAAGGTTCACAGCCCGATTCGTAACCGCTACGTTAAATGTCTTGTTCTCCCACAGTAATCTTTCACTTAATTATTTCACTTCCATTGATGAATTTCCTAAACCAATTACAAGGGTGGTTGCTAAATGGTGATATTTCGATCACTTGATGTTGCTGATGCTGTTACATGCTATGAGTCAGTACTGACTCATAGCACACTTATGTACAACAGAATGAAACACTGCCCAGTCCTACATCAACCTCACAATCGTTGCTACACTATGCCAATCCATCTCGTTGGGGATCTTCCTCTTTTTCACTGATCCTGCATTTTACCAAGTATATCAGGGATAGGTCTTTCCTGATAATATGTCTGAAGAATGAGAGACAAAGACTGACCATCCTGGCTTCTATGGAGCATTCTGGCTATACTTCTTCCAACACAAATTTGTTTTTTCTTTTGGCAGTCCATGGTACTTTTAATATTCTCCTCCAACACCATAATGCAGAAGCATCAGTTCTTCTATGGTCTTCTTTATTGATTGCCCAACTTTCACATGCATATGAGGTTATTGAAAATACCATGGCTTAGGTCAGGTGCACCTTAGTCCTTAAACTGACGTCTTTGCTTTTGAACACTTTAAAGAGGTCTTGTGCAGCAGGTTTGTTTAATGCAATAAGTCATTTGATTTTGTGACTGCTGCTTCCATGAGTGGTGATGGTTGATCTGAGCAAAATGAAGTCTTTTAACAGCTTCAATCTTTTCTCCATTTGTCTTGATGTTATTTATTGGTCCAGTGGTGTGTAGTTTTGTTTTCTTTACATTGAGGTGCAACGCACACCAAAGGCCTCTTGTTCTAGGTACAGGTTCCTCATGAGCACCATGAAGTGTTCCAGAGTACTCATTTTCCACAATGTTGTCCATAGCTTGTCACGAGCTCCACAATCAATAGCCTTCGTGTAGTAGATAAAAGCTCAAGCATCTTTCTGGTATTTTCTGCTTTCGATCTCTTAGTTGGTATAATTCGCATATCCTGGTTTATGTTCTACTTTCTTCATGAGATTTCCTGATGAAAAACCGTTTGAAGTGTAAGGTCGGCGGTTCAAGCTCACCAGCTGCTCCTCAGAAACCCTATACAAGGTCACTATGGGTCGGAATTGACTCGATGGCATTTAACAACAACAACAATCATTTTAATGACTCATCTGTGCCAAGAAATCTGGAAAACAGCTACCTGGCAAACTGACTGGAAAAGCTCCACATTTCTGCTCATTCCAAAGGAATGGAATGCAGAAATTCAGTGGAATGCAGAAATCATGGGCCAATATCATTAATATCACATGCAAGTAAAATTTTGCTAAAGGTAATTCAAAAACAGACTGTTCAATCTATTTAGTTTGTTTTGACAGCTGACAATAGCCAGTTCACAGAATTCTGTTGAAACAAAAATCTCCAAATCAACATCTTTCACAAAAAAAAAAAATGAATGAATCCAAATGCATTCCGAAGTTGCAAACAGTGGCTATGTTAAATTCTCAGGTAGGGCCTGTGGGGTGTCTGCTGAGTTTTCACACCTATATACACGGTTCCTGCACATCAACAGCCTCACAGCTAAGCTCCCACCTCTGAGACAGAAATTATGACACTTATAGGGTGCTGTGGGCTCTTGCGGTCTTTGACTCTGTCCTGATAGGTCAGGAAATTCTTCTAAGCTGAGACTAAAGCACCTATAACAAATCAGGGAAGAAACAGGCTTTTCAGTCAAAAGCAGGATATTTTGAAATGGCAGAGACAACTTTTGCAACAGTGGTAGTTCTGACACAGGAGTGTCTTACAGGCAGTGTTGTGGTTTGTTTTGTTAGTTTAATGAAGAAATGTGAATACAGGGCTAGAATTCTTGTGCTGTATTTTAAAAGCTTGAAATAGAATGGTGATGAACTCTCTTTTTAACATTTTTGTTGTAGGGCTTAATAGATCTACCACATTTGCCATTTCAAGCATTTCTGCACGTACAATTTTGTGACACTAAATATATTCATCACATTGTAAATCATCACCGATATTCATTTCCAATTTTTTCATCACCTCTAACAGAAACTCAGTACTCCTAAAATAATAACTTATTCCCCACTTCTCCCTCTCACCTACCTCCGGCAGCCACTAATAATTTCCGATCTTTATGCATGTGACTATTCAGAATATTTCACATAAGGAGGATATGATTTGTCCTTTTGTGTCTGATGTTGGTGGCAAACTCCTCTGTAACTTTATATGTGACCTTTTCTGAGGACAGTATGAATAATCTAAATGTAAAGTTCTTAGTGAAGATGGGTCTCTGGACCCAGATACTGTAATGGATAGTATTCTCTATTCTGATATAACGTGTACACCAGATACCCCAACCCTTACTCCATTTCTGCTCATGAGGGTGTTTCACTGTTACTACACTCATTTCTATAACATTTTTATATTTTACAAATACTGATTACCTTTATAATCAGAAAATAGTTTTGAAAGTCTTTTATAATTAACTTAGCCTCTAAGAAGACAACAGTCCAGTTTCTCAAAATATCATACACCTCCTTTATCACATTAAAGGTGCCATTGTTGTTGTTAGGTGCCATTGCGATAGTTCTGACTCATTGTGACCCTATGCACAACAGAACAGAACGCTGCCTGGCCCTGTACCATCCTCAAAATTGTTGCTAGGGTTGAGCCATTATTGCTGCCATGGTGTCGGTCCGTCTTGTTGAGGGTCATACTCTTTTGCAATGACCCTCCACTTTACCAAGTATGATGACCTTCTCCAAAGAGTAGCCCTTCCTAACAACATGTCCGAAGTACAAGAGAGGAAATCTCACCTTCCTGGCTTTTAAGCAGCATTCTGGCTTACTTGTTCTCAGATAGCTTTGTTTGTTCCTCTGGCAGTCCATAGTACTTTTAATATTCTTCTCCAAGATCATAATTCAAATGTATCAGTTCGTCTATAATCTTCCTTATTCATTGTCCAACTTTGGCCTGCATGTTGTTGTTGTTACGTGCTGTTGAGTCAGTTTGACCCTGCATATGGTTTCCAAGGAGCAGCTGGTGAGTCTGAAACACTGACCTTGTGGCTCAGTGCTTTATCCCACAGTACCACACTAGGACTCCTTTGCATGCATATGAGGTGATAAAAAAAAAAAAAAAACTATGGCTTGGGTCAAGCACACCTTAGACCTCAAAGTGACATTTTTGCTCTAACACTTTACAGAGAACTTTTGCAGGAGATTCGCCTAGTGCAACTCATTGTTTGATTTCTTGACAGCAGCTTTCATGAGTGCTGATTGTGAATCCAAGCAAAATGAAGTCTCTGACAACTTCAATCTTTTCTCCATTTATCAGGATGTTATTTATTGCTCAAGTGGTGAGGATTTTTGTTGTCTTTACATTGACGTGCAATCCATACTGGCTGTAGTTTTTGATCTTCATCACTAAGTATTAAAAGTCTTATAAAAAAAAACAAACACACAGAAGGAATAGAAGCAAATACTGTTGAATGATGATGCAGGCAGGGGACTGTAATCATTGCAATGGAACGATGAGTGTGAAACCGATGTTCTTCCATGAAAACTATCACTGAATTCACAATAAAAACTTCAAAAAAAAAAGGTATTGGCCACTTCCAGCAAACAAGATTGTATCACCTGTGTATCGCAGATTGTTAATGAGCCTTCCTCCAATTCTGATGCCACATGCTTCTTCATATAATTCAGCTTCTCTGATCAGATATTCAACATACACATTGAATAAGCATAGTGAAAGGATACAACCCTGACACACACCTTTACTGATTTTGAACCATTCAGTATCCCCTTATTCTCTTCTAACGATGGCCTCTTGGTCTATGTACAAGGATTCCAGATGGAGCTATAGGATAAGCACTGGACTACTAAACACAAAAGGAGCTCTGGAAGTGTAGTGGTTACAAATTGGGCTGCTAACCTCAGAGTCAGCAGTTCGAAATGACCAGCAGTTCTGCAGAAGAAAGATGAGACCTTCTGCTCCCATAAAGATTTACAGCCTCAGAACTGCTATGGGGTCACTATGAGTCAGACTCTATGGCACACCACCACCACCACCACCACCACCACTAATCACAAGGTCAGTGGCTCGAATCCACCTGTGGCTTCATGGAAGAAAGATGAGACTGTCTGCTCCCATAAAGACTGACAGTCTCAAAACCCAATCTAGGGTCACTAGCAGTTGGAATCAATATGGCAAAGAGTTTTAATATATGTCTGCTAGTGAGAAAACAGAAAGAATTGCTGGAAAGGGATAGGGGGTTTCACAGGTTCATCTGGTGTTGAGAATAATGGATCCCATGTGACCCAAACTTACCCTCCTCCCTCCTAATACATTGATGTTGATGCGTTTCATTTCATTTTTGACAACTTCCAATTTTCCCAGATTCATGCTTCGTACATT
>NW_006408775.1:3734173-3737502 GCF_000296735.1 Chrysochloris asiatica
AGGTCGTTATGAGGCGGTACCAACTGATGGCACCTAACAACAGCAACAATTACTTACAATTTAATCATAAAATCCCATCACCATCATCCCCCACCCCCTTTTCACCAGATCCATCTGGAAAAGAGAAAACCTACTCAGTAGGAATTCTTCCTTACCCACCTCATTCTGAAACGAAGCACACCCATAAAAGCTCATAAGCCAGGCCCTTCATGCCTTCATAGTCCCCTCCCTATTTTTGATAGTCAATGTCAAATTACCATCTCTATCAACCCAGTATACTGAGAAGGCAAGCATGTTCCTTGATTGAAGAATTGTCCATTCCAGTTAGAATTTTGAGCAACTGCATCCATAAGCAAAAGTCCAATACATCAAGTTATAGCAATTTACACTTGTTCATAGTATCAAACATCTTTATGTTCATTTGGCTGAATTCTGGTTGGATTCTGGTCAGTCAGCCTTAGCCATCCAAGCTAGGCTAAATGGGTACCATCTGCAAGTTTGGGAGTTCACACACTCCTTACTACACCCAACTGACCACTTCACTCTCAGCCCTAGAACCCCAGGGGCTAGATCAATGCTCAGGAGTTCATAGAACTCCCTAAACGTCAGACCAGCCAGCCCTTCCTCTTCTCTCTCTCATCTCAGGGTCAGTGGTTGCCAATAGAACATGTCCAAACTCAGCCCATATCTTCTTCATTGCTGCATTTCTCCCACTTCCACTCACAAGTAGACCCAGGTGAACACCAGCAAACAGACTAGACTTCTAGCAGTTTCGCTTTAACTTTCAGTCCTAGACAGGGGTTTTCCCTGATTGGCTAAATTTTCTTGCCCTGATGCCTCCAATGCAAACAGATTTCTTGAGACTCAAAAAGCCCACTGGGCTATTATTTTTGAGATGAAGAGTCACTGGAAAGCTAAAACCCAAGTTATACTTTAAAAGATTTGCTTTGGCTTCTGTATGAACCAAGTGGGGAGCAGCAGAAGTAGCGCAGAGAGTACGATTCAGGCTAATGTTGAAGGCCAGCCTGGCATGATGGACTGGATGTTGGGGGGGGATTAAGAGGGCATCCAGGGGGACACCAGTGCTTTTAGTCAGATTAGCTACAGGTCCTTGAAGCAACATGAGGTCCCTGGGTGGCACAAACGTTGCAGTTGGTTACTGACCGAAATCCAACCCACTAGCCATTCTGAGGAGGAAAGCTGTGGCAGTGCGCGTCCATAGATTGACAGTCTTGGAAACCCAAAGGGGCAGCAGCTAAAGTCTGCCCTCAGGGTCGTTAAGAGTCCAAATCCACGGAACAGCAGTGTGCAGGGTTTAGTTCTGGGTGCCTGAATGGGGCGAGAGGGAGAACGGGAGTCGTGATACTCATCTTGTGAGTTCTGATTTAGAGAATCTTGGCCTCCAAGGTGATCTTTATCCACCTACCTGTGCATCCTTCTGTCCTCACCAAGCTGAACCATGTTTGCTGTATGTCCGTTGTTCCCATTCATCATCCCCTAGCAAAGGAATTTATGAGACTGGAAGCTGCACGGAATGGTGGGGAAAGGGCTGCTAAGCTCAAGAATTTAGTGCCTGTGTGACTTGGGTGACTTTCTCCATTCCTCTGAGCTCTGGTTTCCTGTTTAGAGAACTAAATGACACACTGTATGCAAAAGTACCTGGTGTGCACCATAGGTGAGTCCCCAGAACCTAGAAGTGGATGTAGGCACTGTCCCAGCATGCAGTGGAGGTGGAGGTAGACTTGAGGTTCCTGCCCCAACAGAGACATCACCTCCTGAAGTCTTCACCCTCACTTCTGACCATCTCCACTTGGCAGTGCCTACCTGGGGTAAGGGCTCAAAGGGGAAGAAGCTTGGAGAAGAAGGAAAAAGGAGCCTGGAGGATAAAAGGAAAGCGTTCGTTCCAACCCCACTGCTAGGAGTTGGAAAAAAATTCTTCGCAATAGGTTTGGGTTTAGGATTAGGCCTCATTACAGTGGCCCCAAAGATAAGTTCAAATATACTCCTAGTGAAGATTCTGAAGAAGATGCAAGACTGGACTTTGGGCTCTGTTCTACGTAAGGTTGCCACTTACGGCACTTAACAAGACCTTGCTCAATCATTTGTCCTACAACATTTTTTGTGTGCCTGTTATGACTTTTGGTATGGTGTTGTAGAATCAACACCAGACTTCAAACTGCAAGGCTGGCAGTTCAAACCCACGAGCTGCTCCTCGGAAACCCTACACAGGGTCCCTCTGAGTTGAAACAAGACTCCATGACACTTAACAACATTATGTTGAAGGAACCCTAGTAGCATAGTGGATTACAAATTGGACTGCTAATTACAAGGTCAACAGTTCAAATCTACCAGTCACCCAGTGGGAGAAAGATGAGGCTTTCTGCTCCCATAAAGATTTACAGCCTCAGGGTTGCTATGAGTCACAGCCAACTCTCAGGTCCACAACCACCAATTATGTTCAAGAGCAAAATGCCAGTGTGAGGACTCAGGTGCAGCTGACCCACGCTGTGGTATTTTCAATAGCTTCATGGGCATGAGAGAGTTGGGCCGTGAATAAGGAAGACCACAGAAGACAGTCTTAATATCTGATGTTAGAGAAGTTCTGGTGTTAGAGAAGAAGCCGGAAAGTACCTTGGACTGCTCGAAGAACAAACCCATCTGCGTTGGAAGAAGTACAGCCAGAATGGTCCTTAGAGCTAGGATGCTGAAACTTTATCTCTCATAGTCGGACATATTATCAAATAGGACCAGTTCCTGGAAGACAGCATGCTAGGTAAAGTGGGGGGTCAGTGAGAAAGAGGAAGACCCCCAATGAGATGGATTGGCACAGTGGCAGCAGCAATGGGCTCAAATTTAACGATGATGGTGAGGATGGCGCAGGACCACGCAGTGTTTCATTCTGTTGTGCAAAGGGTCACTGAGTCAGAACTGACTTGACGGCACCTAACAACAGCAATTATATGTGCCACGCCCAATGCCAGGTGCCAACCATGCCATGAATAGGTCAGACAAGATCCCTGGTCCAAGCACTCACCTCCTGGTGTGGGGAGAGCAGGCTAGGTCATAAACAAGTAAACCTATCTCTAGTTATGATAAAAATAAAAAAATAAAAAAGTTGTGAAAGAAACATACCACTCAGCCAGCGCTAGCACTGGTGTCTCATTTTTAAATGGGGTGGCTGCAAGCTTCTTCAAACTCTGCTTCTCAGCACCCTTGAGGGCACATGTCTATCAAGGCTTCTTTGTGGAAATCTAGTAAGCAGCCCTAGGGATTGTGGTTTTGCTCAAGTACACTTAACAGTTCGCTATATCATTTCATAAAATGACTGG
>NW_006408775.1:3738642-3740507 GCF_000296735.1 Chrysochloris asiatica
GGACTAATCACTGGAGAAGAATATCATGTTTGGTAAGGTGGAGGGTCAGAGAAAAAGAGGAAGACCCCCAATGAGATGGATTGGCCAAGTAGCAGCATTGATGGACTCGAGCATGGTACCAATAGTGAGGTTGGTCCAGCATCGGGCAGTGTTTAATTCTGCTGGGCAAAGGGTCGCTATGAGTCGGTACTGACTCGATGGCACCTAAAAGCAACAACAATAACAACCAGGGGGATAAAAGGTTCTGGGTTTAAATCCCCACTTCAGTCAAAACCTTTCAATTGTCTTACATATTGGGCCTTCAAGAAATGTTTCTTTGCTCTAAATGTGCTGAAGCCAAAAACAAAATACTGAGTTTGGTGGTCTGTTTGCAGTTCAAATATTCTATCTGTCTTACCTATCTTCTGGTAAACATAATTTTACTGCTCACCCTCTTTTTCAAACAGCTGCAGGGCTGTCTGTGGGGCAACTTTCTTACTCAGACCTTTGTGCTTGTCAAAGATTCACTTGCACCCCACACTTACCAAGTAGATGGAAACTTTAAACAACGTCAATGAGAAGAGTTTGGTGACTTCATCCACAGACTATATCTATCTAAAACAGTGCCATGTATTGTGATTAAATCAAAAGAAAAAGCAAGCAAGCTTTCAGTACAATGTAGATAGTATGACAAACAGCTTCAAACCCACTAGCCGCTCCATGGAAAAAAGATTGGCATTCAGCTTCCAAAACATCACAGCCTTGGAAACCCTCTGGAACATTCTACTCTGTCCTATAGGGTTGTTGCCATAGTTCAGGTGGGATGTCAGTTTGGCTGAGTCATCATTCTCAGTGGTTTAGCAGTTCTGTGATGAGCCTCCATGATGTGTGATCTGATGTGATCAACCTGTAAGAGGGTCAGGGATGGGCTGCAACCCCTTCATCCCATCACAACCCTGATCTACCGCCAGGGAGTTTCCCAGCAGTATGACTTGCAACATCTTTTATCTTACAAACATAAAAGGAGACAGAAGTGAGCCGAGAAAAGGGGACCTAATGTTACTGACCAAAGGAGCTCTGGTAGCATAGTGGTTACAAGTCGGGCTGCCAACCTCAAGGTCGGCAGTTCGAAACTACCAACTGTTCTGTGGGAGAAAGATGAGGCCTTCTGCCCCCATAAAGATTTACGGCCTCAGAAACCCTATGCAGGGTCACTATGAGTCGGAACCAACTCCACAGTACATCTATTTGAATGGTCCCACCCAATTATTTGGTGGGAGTTGAGACAACTCCTGGTGTGGCGCTGTAGGATCGGCACTGGACAACAAGCCACAATGTCAGTAATTCACACCCACCAACTGCTCCTCAGAAACCCTACACAGGGTCGACACGAGTCGGAATCGACTCGTTGGCACTTAACAACATTCTAATGAAATGTGCAAACACCTGGAGTTAGAAAACCAAAAGGGAAGAACATGCTCAACATTTTTCAAGTGGAAAAAACTAGAGAAAAAGTTCAAGCCTTGACTTGCAATACTGAATGAACCTAAGAGCAAATCAAGTCCTAGTGTGGTACTGTAGGATGCACTGGACTGCTAACCACCAGACTGGTGGGTCAAACCCACCAGCAGCTCCTTGGAAACCCTATACAGGGTCGCTAGGAGTCAGAACTGACTCCACAGCACTTACCAAGCACAAATGGGCAAAATACTGAATGATACAGAAAGCACCAAAAGATGCAAGTTCTACACAGTCATGTACCAAAAAGAAATGATCAATGTTCAACCATCTCAAGAAGTTGTTGTCAGGTGCCATCGAGTCAGAACCGACTCATAGCGACCCCATGCACAGCAGAACGAAACAATGCTCGATCCTGGGCCAACCTC
>NW_006408775.1:3742087-3784314 GCF_000296735.1 Chrysochloris asiatica
AGCATATGATTAAGAAGTGATGATGCCCGAAGTCCAAGCAGCACTGAAGGCATTGGTGAAAAGCCAGGCTCCAAGAATTGATGGAATGAAAACGGAAAGCTTTCAACAAACTGATGCAGCACTGGAGGCATTCACGCATCTGTGCCAAGAAATTTACAAGACAGCTACCTGGCTAACCGATTAGTTGACAACCATATTTGTGTCCATTCGTAAGAGAAGTGACCCAGTGGAATGTGGAAATCATATCATTAATATCACACGCAAGTACAATTTTGCTGAAGATAATTCAAAAACAGCTACATCAGTACATGGGCAGAGAACTGCCAGAAATTCACGCCAGATTTAGAAAGGACATGGAACTAGGGGATCATTGCTGACATCAGGTGTTAACTTGTTCTTTATTAACTAAACAAAGATTTTCAATTGTGTGGATCACCACCAATTAGTGTCATTTTGTATTTGTCAATAGAGAAGTGGTTATGAGGTTAGGATTTCTACTTTTTTTTTATTTGAATGCCTAAAACCATCCAGATGGTCTTAGGGAATTCTGAAGTCACGAAAATAAAGTGTCAACACTGTTTTTCCAAATGGATCTGAGATCATCTGTATCTACCCATCTGCTCTAGGGCCTTCAGCCACGTTTGTGGTGACAGCTTGGATTACTGGAGTGGAATATGAGCAAAAACAAAACACCCTGGTCTCTCTTCCACCCCAAGCCCACTGCCAATGAGTAGCTTGCAACTCACAGGTACCCTATATAGGGTTTCCTAGACTGTAAATCTCACAGACTGATGGGTCTGAACCACCACTCTTGAAGTTAGCAGTACCAAGCCTAACCCACAGTATCGCCCAATCAACCAAAATCCACTCTGTGGACCCAGATCACTCTTCAGGCCACAGTAGTCTGGACTTTTGAGACCAATGTAACATAAGTTGTGTGACTCTGAGCAAGTGACTTTAACTTTCAAGTAGTGTTATCTGTCACAGAGAAAATACCAGCATCTATTTCCGACAGTTTGTTGTTAAGATACAGTTTGTTGTTAAGCGATTGGCCACATGCCTGGTGCGCAGCAAACACTGGCAGTTACAGGCCGACACCACGCATTCCCGTGGTACTTCTATTTCTCGAGTTCCCAGGCCTGGTCGTCACTGGAGGAATCGGGGTCTGGATCGACCTTGGCCCTAGCCTCAGGGCTGGGCATCCCTATCAACGCCTCGACCTGGTAATGAACCCATGGGTTTCCTTCCATTCGTCCCTTAGGAAGAAAGTTCCCTTCACAATGGGGCTGGTGGTGGTGGTGTACCGTGGAGTCGGTCCGACTCATAGCGACCCTGCTGCATAGGGTTTCCGAGGCTGTAGTTTTCTCCCGCGGTAGTTTCGAACTGCTGACCTTGAGGTTAGCAGCCCGACTCCTATGATAATGACCCTTCCTTAAAAGGCTGAGCAATCCCAAACTTGTTTCTGAATCCCAGGACACGCGGAGAAAGGCAAAGTTTAAATCCAGTTCAAAACCCGGCTGGGGAGAATGGTCGCTGACGGCCGCCCGCACCGCACCGCGCTGGGTCACACTCCCGTTAGCTGCCTTGGCTCGCACGGCTCTGGGGCAACCGAAAAGCCTACTCAGAACAGAACAGCCCCGGGACTGCAAATCCCGGCAAGCCCCGCGCCCAACCGATGCTGAGGGACTGAACACGAAGCTAGAGTGGACTTAGCTTCCGGGGCCTCCCAGCCCCAGGGGCGGGGCGCGGCATTCGCGCATCAGTCCAGCTACCAGAGCACTTGTTAAAAACTCAGATTGCCGGGTCTCACCCTCTGATGCAGTGGATCTACCGTGTCTCGGGGATTTGCATATTAATAAGCATCCCTGGGGTTCTGACTAAAGTAATCCGTGGGTCACACTGGCTTCTTATTCAAGAGTCTGAATTACCTAGCGAATCCCGCCCCCTCCTGCCCTCAATCGCCACTCTCGCGTCTTCCTATTAGTCCCACCCCCTAAAGCAAATCTTCTCTATTCCATTGGTCAGCGGTGAGTGTGGCGGGACCTGACCCAATGGGCGTTGAATTTCGGTAAAGGGCAACCGGAAGTTGGTCCGGAGCAAGCGCCTTTAGCTTTTAGACGCCTAACTCGCGCGCCGGAATTTCCGGCGTGGAAATCCAGGGCCGAGTCCAGTGTGGACTACCGACGGGGACGGACTTTGGGCGCTCTGGCAGGGCAGGCGAGGATACTGCGACTAAGACGCAGGAGCCGGCTGAGCCCGGGCAGGAACATCGTCCCTCCGCCGGGACTTGAAGTCCCAGGTCCGCGGGCTTCTGACGACGACGTCCACTTTCGCGTGGGTTCCGTGGGACGCCTTCGCGCACTGCGCACCTGGTTTCGGGACCGAGGCGCTTCAGGAACCTGCCGATGGCGTCGGGCCCGGGATCCCTGGAGCGGGAAGGGCTCTTAATCGTGAAACTGGAGGAGGACTGCTCATGGAGCCAGGAGCTGCCCCCGTCCGACGCCGGGTCCAGCCCACAGTCTGCCCACCTGCGCTTCCGACGCTTCCGTTTCCAAGAGGCTGCTGGTCCCAGAGAAGCCCTCAGCCGGCTCCAGGAGCTTTGCCATGAGTGGCTGCGCCCGGAGCTGCGCACCAAGGAACAGATCCTGGAGCTGCTAGTACTGGATCAGTTCCTGAGCATTCTGCCCCCGGAGATCCAGAGCCGGGTGCAAGAGCTGCATCCGGAGAGCGGCGAAGAAGCGGTGACGCTGGTGGAGGACGTGCAGAGAGAACTCGGGAGATTGAGGCAACAGGTGAGAGAGCTAAAGAGCGGGTTTCGCCCCGCGTAGTTGGGCTCTGAGAAGGCATCCTACTGGGTTGTTTCCCCACTTGAATTTACTGGGTTACCCCTACATGGGCAAGGATAAAACCTAATACTAACTTTGGGACCTCAGTTTTCCAGGTAGTAAAATGGGATGATAAAATGCTCTTCTAGGGTTATTTTGAGGATTAAAGTAAGAGAGCAGCAGGTAAAGCTTTGATAACTGTCGGTCTTGATTCTATTGCCTAATAACATCAGCTGTTGTTTTATTAAGGAGGCCCGATGGCTCAGTGGGAGAAAACCGAGGCAATCTACTTCCATAAAGATGTAAAGCCTCCCTAAAAAACAGTTCTACGGTGTCCTGTAGGGTCGCTGCGAGTCAGAATCGATTTAGAGTCTGGGTTTGGTTTGGTGTAGTTCAGCTTCTGCCTTCCCTTGCAGAATTCGGTCTCAGTTTACTGTGAACTTAGAAAAGCCGTGTCACTCTGAGGTCCCTGCCCACAGGGCCACCCGGGTTCGTTCATCTACTAATGAGAAAGGGAAGGTGGGTGAAGAAGAAGTGAGGTGTTGTAGGAGAGCTCTGGAGGGTAGGTGTGCACTGGAAGCAGGCCCCTCCACGTACGTGCACACGTTTTCACTGATAGTCATGGGATGAAAAGAGCCTCCAGGTGAAACGTCCTTCTCTCTGGCTGGGCCCAACCAGGATCCCTGTGGTTCTCAGTTGAAGGTCTGTCTTCAGAATCCTGTACTAACTTCCCTTTCTCTTGGGCCCTGTTGTGATGATGAGTGATGTGGGTTGGTTCCCAGGTCACAAACCATGGGCGGGGAACCGCAGTGCTATTGGAGCCTTTGCCTCTGGAAACAGCACAAGAGTCACCGAGCTTCAAGCTGGAGCCCGTGGAGACTGAGCGAAGCCCTGGCCCCAGGCTGCAGGAGCTGCTAGGCCCCAGCCCCCAAAGGGACCCCCAAGCTGTAAAGGAGAGGGGTGAGGAACAGTCATTGGGGCACAGGGGAGGGAGGAGGGGCTTTGGGGCTGCTGGTGGCACCAGCAGTCCAAGGACAGGGAATTTCTAAACCCTGGGATTTCTGATGGGCAGTGATAAGAACTGGAAACCGTGGCATGGGTGCTCCTGGGGCGGGGACGGGAAGGAGCCCTCTCTTGTGCAACCTTTTATTACATATAACAGGCCATCTAGTTTTCTTGGGAGCAGTCAGAATGATTGGGGGCTTGGAGTTAGGCAGCCTTGCTGGAAAGGTTGTTGGTGTTTCTTGACTATGATCCCATCATGTGGTGCATGGCTATCATACGCATGGCCTTCTTTATTAAGGTTTAACCCTGAAAACAGGCTGGGTGTTGGGGACCGGATATTGTGTTGTAATCATCCTCCCTGGGGGGCCGAAACTCCAGAATGCGAGTCTCATTGTGGTTTCTGTCACTCTCAGCATTATCGCCTCCCTGGCTTTCTCTCTCTCCTCCCGAGGGGAATACGGAAGACAAGGAACTGACTGCGCCCCAGGTGATGTGAATGTTCCCATGATCTCCTCCCCGCTGGTGCTCCTCCTGTAGAGGCAGGATCATTCCGGTCCCCTGCAGAGGATCCTTTCTCCTTCCCTACATGAGTTCCCCGCCTGCTTTGTCTCCTCCACCCTTTGCTGTCGGGCTGGCACCCCTAGTGTTTGCCCCTTTAACCCATGACTCTGCTTGAATTGTTCTGGGTGCAGTAGGGGTTAAAGGTGCTCTTGTACTGTTGCAGTTGCCTGAGAACTTAGAGGACGTGGCTGTGTACATCTCCCAGGAGTGGGGGCAGCAGGAGCCTAGGAAGAGGGCCCTCTCCAGGGACCTGGTGCAGGAGAGTTACGAGACTGTGGATTCACTGGGTAAGGACTTCTCTTCAAGGGGTGAAGACTGTGCCATTCGGACCAGGGTCCTAGACCTTAGGCACTGCTCTAACATAAGCTCTGCTAGAGCTTCTGTGCTGAGAAACTTCCCCAGGAGACATCCCTATCTGCAGTGCCCTTGACTAGGATCAGGTAAAAACATGCCAGGCACATTGATGGGCAGCCCTGGAACTTGAGCCCCTCCTGCCAGAGCCTAAGGCAGGAACCGGGACCCTCATGGACAAACACAGGCAGACCTCAGAGACAGGGCTAAAGCAACTCACACACACTTTTTGGTTTCCCAGTATGTAACGGAGTTATATTCACACTAGACTGTAGTCTATTTAGGGTGCAATAGCATTATGAAAAAGTCTGAAATGATGCAAGAATGACCAAAATGGGGCACAGATACAAAGTGAGCGCACACTATTGGGAAAGCGGTACCGAAAGACACGCTCCACACATATCTGTAAAGCACTTCAAACGAGGGATGCCTGTAAATCAAATTCATGGACCCTACTCACTCCAGGCAGGAGTGTTGTGGCTCTGTACTATAAGCACTGGATTGTAAACCACAAGGTCTGTGGTCTGAGACTGCCTTCCGTTCCAGTGGAGAAACGGGCTTTGTGCTCCCTCAAAGGTTTAAAAAGCCTGTCAAGATCGCTGTGCATTGAACTGACTGGGCGGCCCGTAACAACTCCCTCCGTACATGCACATTTTACAGTGTTCACAGTGCTGTGGATGCTAGTATTCGGTGCCTTGCAATTTGGAAATGCTTGTTCTTCTGAGGTTTTATACACTTGGTGCTGCATTC
Organism: Chrysochloris asiatica; assembly: GCF_000296735.1. Lineage (NCBI taxonomy): Eukaryota > Metazoa > Chordata > Mammalia > Afrosoricida > Chrysochloridae > Chrysochloris > Chrysochloris asiatica. Next base: position 3,747,580 of record NW_006408775.1, read on the forward strand.
CAGTGTAGCAACTGTCACACAAATGGCAGGAAGGGAGGGTTTATGTGCTTAGAAGGAAATCTAGCGTTACTGACCATTTTAGAAATGTTGGGGACAATGTGTATATTTAGAATGTTGCTAAGTGCCATTGAGTCCGTTCCAACCATTTACAGGGTTTCGAGAAGTGCCTGGTGACTTTGAACTGCCCACCTTGGAACGCAAACCAACCTGGTGGTCCAGTGCTGATTCTGCAGATATAGAGGCTTAATATAAGTTAAAGTGTGTGTGCGTGTGTATGTGAACAGATCGCAAACGATGCTTCTGAAATAAAACTAAGAAATGTGATCATAGGATTTAGGTGAATGCTAAATAGATACTCACGTACACATCTTTCAACTGTACTGTATAAAAACAACATAAAACAAGATGTGTGTACATTACTCAGTACAGCGGATTTGCACAAAGAGAATCACAACTGTAAACTCATTTACCCTAAGTCTGCAAAGGGGTAACTACAGGTTTTTTGTTTCCTTTCAGTGGTATTGTCTTAGGTGCTCCATATCCTTTGCCACTACTGTGCTGCCCAAAACAGAACATGGCCTTTTCACTGAGTGCTAAACATGGAGAGAAATTCAGATCACAGTCTCTGCATGTTAGCAGTGGTGAGGTTTTTGTTTAAGAGTGAGCGGACTAAAGTCTTCTCTGATATTCTCTAGAGAGACCCACTAGGAACAGTTGAGTATCTATTCCACAGAATGACTGTCAGCCGTACTGAGCCTGACTAAGGCAGGAATCCAGGCTGTCTTTGTTTCCCCAGCCTGGTGAAGAAAAGTGCTGATACTGAGGTCTGTGTTTTGTGACTCTGCAGAGTCTTCGAGTCTCCATCAGGAGACCCTGAGCCCCCAGATGGAGCAGGGCAGAAATTTACGGAACCCCGGGGTCCAGAGTTGTAAAGAAGACCTGAGGCCCATAAACCCAACTGCAGGTGAGACCTCGCCGGCTTGACAAGGTTCCCACTGTCGAGAGACGAGTGTGTGTTTATATATTTGGGCATTGGACTATAGATGGGGATTCGCCAGAGCCCCTGACTTTCTGTGTCTGAGAGGTCTCCACTCCCCAGTTCACTCACAGCTCTGGCCCATCACTCTCTTTTTGTGAAGGGCGAAGGTTGAATTGGAGAGGTCGGTGGAACCCCTAGAAGGGGATTCCAAGACTACACTGAGCTCTGATTCATACAGTGATTGCCCACCCTTTATCCGGATGCCTCTCTGAAGGGAGAAAATGGGAAACTGAGACAGAACCAACCATCCAGACCTCTGCCTCATTTGTTGTTGTTGTTAGGTGCCATCAAGTCGGTACCAACCCATAGTGACCTTATGCACAGCAGGACGAAACACTGCCTGATCCTGCACCAACCTCACTACTGCCTCATAGGCAGTGGTATATGTGGAGGGTTCCTTATTTCCCACTCTATAAATAATGAAAGGATTTGCTTTCTCTCACTTCTTCAGGAGAAGGGAAGTTTGAGGACCAGGAGGAAACTGCTCAGCCTGTTGCCCCTGAGAACACCCACCCTCAGGAACTGCCTGGTCAGGCCAGACGGGAGGTGCCCTGGAGTCCTGAGCAGGGACGGCCTCAGGACGGGTCAGAAGGGCATTGGGACCTTCCCCCAAATAATAGATTGGAACAATCCTTAGTTGGAGCTACAAATTGCAGAGAAATGGGGCAACCAAAAGAACTGCAGCCAAAGAAACTCCATTTATGCCCCTTGTGTGGCAAAAATTTTTCTAATAACTCGAACCTGATTAGGCACCAAAGGATACATGCAGCAGAAAGACTGGGTGTGGAATGTGCTGATCTCTTTGGTGGGAACCCACATTTTCTGTCACTGCATAGAGCACACCTCGGAGAAGAGGCCCATAAGTGCCTGGAATGTGGGAAAAGCTTCAGTCAAAATACCCACTTGACTCGCCATCAGCGCACTCACACGGGAGAGAAGCCCTATCAATGCAATATATGCGGAAAAAGCTTTTCTTGCAACTCCAACCTCCACAGGCACCAGAGAACACACACAGGTGAGAAGCCCTACAAATGCCCCGAGTGTGGGGAGATCTTTGCTCATAGTTCCAACCTTCTTAGGCACCAGAGGATTCACACAGGAGAGAGACCCTATAAATGTCCTGAGTGTGGGAAAAGTTTCTCGCGGAGTTCACACCTTGTCATACATGAAAGAACTCATGAGAAAGAGAGACTTTATCCCTTCTCTGAGTGTGGGGAAGCTGTGAGCGACTGCACCCCTTTTCTTACCAACCATGGAGCCCCCAAGGTAGAAAAGAAGCTCTTTGAATGTTTGACTTGTGGGAAAAGCTTCGGTCAGGGCATGCACCTCACCAGACATCAGAGAACGCACACAGGAGAGAAACCATATAAATGTACCCTCTGCGGGGAAAACTTCTCTCATCGATCCAACTTAATCAGACATCAAAGAATTCACACAGGAGAAAAGCCTTACACCTGTCATGAGTGTGGAGACAGTTTCTCTCACAGTTCCAATCGGATCCGTCACCTCAGAACCCACACAGGAGAGAGACCCTATAAATGTTCTGAATGTGGAGAAAGCTTTTCTCGAAGTTCACGCCTTATGAGTCATCAAAGAACTCACACAGGATAGACACCATAGGGTTTCTTGGACACAGATAAGGTGACATATTAACCCTGTTTTGGCCTCTGCCCAACTGACCAAACCATCTCTGTATTTAAGGTATTTACTATATGAAGAGTGAAGTAGGGGGTGTCATTCACTGTGAGGGAGTTGCAGAGGCAACAAAGGGTTACCATACAACTAAAAGGAATTCTGAACTCGCAGGGATGGCAGGTCTCTTGATCTTGAGGTGACCTGCTTAGGGTGGGCTTCTCCAGCTAATCCGTTCTGTCTCAGAGTACACCCTTTCTCAGTTTGCTATCCAAATGGGTGCTTTACTGTGTCCCATATCCCAACAGTTTTGGGAATCCATATGATCTTTTTGATAATTTCTTCGCTTGGGATATTCAGCAGGAATGTTTAGGTTCTCAATCCCTTGGGACCAAAGAGGAGAAGCCAAGGCTCTTGGGGAACCAGCCAGAAAGGCCAGTTAAAGACTTAGTTGTGAAGTGCAGCTCTCCCGAAGGCCCTTGCTGGGAAGCCTTGGGCAGTCTAGATCAGACATCACAGTGCCCCTGTGGCGTAAGGGAATAGTAAGGTGGTCAACCCAGAACTTGTCAAAGGAAACAAGAATCTACCCTTTGCAGAGCTCTAAACTTTGCCCATCTGTGAGAAGAAGAAAAACAGCTCCAGAGCCTTGATCATGGGAAACAAGGGTCCTTAGAGGAAAACTGAAATTCTCTGGGTCCAGGGAAATTAAGGGCGGTGCTCTTTGTTGAAAGTATGTTTGGATGGTAATAAATGTCCTATGGAAACACAACAGTGTGTCTCTTCATTGAGGGCCTGTGGCATGCCCCACAGTGCCTTAGATAGAGGACCTGCTTTTTCTCTTTGAGGTCTTACTGGGTTGGTGAGGATGGTTCTGAGAAAGGTGGTAGCCAGCAGAGGCAGGCAGTGTAGATAGCCCTGATGAGCTCTAGAGCTATAACGAAGGTTCAAGCCCCTTGGCTGCTCACAGTGATGAGAAGTACTTGACCTCTGGGATGTACAGCCATAACAGTGTTTTCTGTGTTTTGTTACACAGAGAGGCTGGTGGGTTCGAACTTCAAGCCTTTCAGTTAGCTATCCAGCACTTAACTATTATGCCATCAGGGCTCCTATGGAAGATATAAACCAAATCAGACCCCCTGCCATCTTGTTGATTCCAATTCATGGTGACCCTGCATAGGTTTTCTGAGACAAAATCTTTACAGTAGCGTACAACCTCATCTTTAGTAGCCTAACCCAGAGTGCCACCAGAGTTACTTTGTTAAGTACTGTCCAGTTGGTTTCTACTCAACAGCAAACTGGGGTGTCTGGTGGGTTTGAACAGCTGACCCTGCAGTTAGCAGTCCAGTGTTTCTCCTACAGCGTCACTCCAAGGAAAACCAGAAAAATGTGTCCCGATAAGCTTAATTTTGTTTTAGGTCTTTTCCCATTGAGTAGGTCCCAACTCAGAGAGACCCTGTATAGGGTTTCGGAGAAATGGCTGGTAAACTTGAACCACCGACCTTGTGGTTGAGTGTGCATCCTACAGTGCCCCACCAGGACTCGAATATCTTAATAGGGAATGCAAACCAAAAACTAAACCCACGGCCATCAAGTGGATTCCAACTCAGCAACCCTCTATAGGGTTTTCAAGATTGTAAGTCTTTACTGGAGTGGACAGCCTTATCTTTCTTCCATAGAGTGGCTGGTGGGTTTAAACTGCTGACCTTGTGGTTACTAGCCCAAAGAGAGGTAGAATACCAAGAAACATTGTAGGAGAAGGGCATTCTGATGCCAAGAAAATAGGACTTTGGAAGAAGGTACTTGACTAGTTCTTTGGGAGAAAAGGGTGATGAAACAGTGATTTATCAACAGGCTGTGAACAGAGCGATCAGCGATGGAAACCACCCCACATTTCACCTTTTCTTTACCCATCTTGTGCTCTTCTCCCTTGGTGGTCCTAGGGTCCCTTGTTTCTGGACTGCAAGATTAACTACTCCCATGGGACACTTTTTACATTCCTATTTTCACTCTACTGTTTTTGTAACTGAAACCGTAACATTTCAACTGTCTTTTACTTCAAAGGGCACCTGATGCTAAGGACTGATGCTGGCTCCTAAACTCAGGGGCATAAAGGAGACCTGGGAGATGCGGGCTGGCCCTGAGCAATAGTCACAAGTCCTTGTAGCAAAGACAGCACTGGAGACCTGTAGAAAGACTCCTAGCTCTAGAATCCATACATTTAATGGATTCTATCATGGCCTGTGGAATATCACCAGTGTAGTGGAAACATGCTATCCCACTTTTAGTGCACGCTGCCATCTGGTGGGGGCCTGTTGTTAAGTGCCATAGAGTCGATTCCAACCCATAGTGACCCTGTATAGGGTTTCCAAGGAGCAGATAGTGAGCTTGAACCACCAACCTTGCAGTTCAAGTGACATTGCAGTCTGATGCATTATCCCACTGTGCCACACCAGGACTCCGGTGGGGGCCTGTTTAACTCCATCAATCAAGAAATGGGCCTTATCCCACCAACCAGAGACCCCCTTGAGACACAGTGTCCCACTAATTATATTAAAATCCATATTACTTTTAGAGTTTTTTCATTTCCTTCAAAGTGCTATTACTGAAAACATGTTCTCAACAAAAAAATTAAAAGCAAAAAATAATTCTATCTTGAAAGGGCTAAGCAATGTGAACAATTGGCAGAGTTCATCTAAAAAGTTAAAACTGGCCAGACAACACTGAGAACAAAGCCCTAGTGGGACAGAAATGAAGTCACAAAATTCCTGGATTGTTTTCAGAAAAACATCAGGAATCACTCTGGTTAAAAAATATCTGCAATTATGGAAGAATGCCAGGGTCTCAATATGGAGCTTTTAAACTAGACATTCTTTTTTTTAAGAGTTCAGTTGACTTATTACATCAACTGGTAGTGAGTGGTGGTGGTTCTGTGCCCTGGAGTTGGTTCTGATTCACAGTGACCCCATACAGGATTTCCGAGGTTGCAAATCTTTACGAGAGGAAAAAGCCTTATCTTTCTCCCACGGAACTGCTGGTAGTTTCAAACTGCTGACCTTGAGGTAGCAGCCTGACTTAGAACCACTACACTACAGGAGCTCCTTACATCAACTGGTAGGCTTGAAATAGACAAAGTCACCACCATTTAAGTCTTGTGATTTAATGTAAATGTCTTGCAAACCTTGAAACAACTATATCCTACAAAGATCTTAATGTGTTAAAGGAAAATCAACGAGCTGATTTATGAGCACAAGAATTCCTACTGCTACCTAGTTGGTTTTGGCTCATAGCTACCCATAGGGTTTCTGAGTCTGTAAAAGTTCACAAGCGCAGTATTTCTCATCTTTCTCCCAGAGTTACTGGTAGGTTTGAGTTGCTAGCCATGTGCTTGGCAGCCCAGCGTCTCACCCACAGTGCCACCAGGACTCCTAGTCAAGAATAAGATGAATTAAAACCAAAATGCATTTGTTTGGAAGTCTTCTAGAATTCAATCTGGCTTTCAAGACATTTTGATTAAAAATTGACTTCATTCTTCAAAGTCTTGAGACTGACATTTCCTTCTGATCATGGAATGTGTACAAGAGGGATGCATACTAAGAGGACTGAGGTTTCCTTCTGATCATGGGATGTGTACTACGAAAATACATAGTCCTTTTTCTTCAAGAGTAGCTTCTTGTGAGCTATTGGTAAGGAGGTCGTGGTGAACAGTCTAGGTAAATTCAATCATGACTCGAAATGGTGGATGACAAATCGCTCAAACCACAAAATAATTCTGACACATCTTAACAATAAACGTTAATACGCCAGTTCATCAGTGAAACATCTTGAGTGTTCCAGAAGCTTCAATGAGAAGTAAAAACTGGTGACTCACAAAGATGCAAACTTACTTCAGGAAGCTAATATGATTTCCACAGGCAGAAAGAGGTTAGGAAAATGTGTAATACCGTCCTGAAATCCATACACTACCGAGGAATATGCTTAACTCTCTCCTTCCCCACTCTCCCTTAAAGCCAGGAGAGGTGCATTCTAGAAGCTGGAATTCGTGGGAGGGTAAAGTTAGGGATGTGGCCTCAGCAACTGGAACAACATAGGACTACTACCCGGCTTCTCTGAGGGGCTCTAAGCTGAGTGACCAGATGAAAGGCTAGGGCCAAGGCAAGGAATCAGTCTGCGGTTCCCACAGCTCACACTAAATCCAACACCTCCTACAGGGTCCAGAGACAGCCCTGCCATACCTGCCGTCTCCACAGAACACGGGGCCTGTGCCCCTGCTTCCGCTCTGCCCAGGGCCTTGAGGGTGCTGGGACCCCTCAGAAGCCTAACGCCCCGCCCCTGCCTCTGTCGGCTCTGCCCCGGGCCCCGCCTCCTTTCAGCCCTTCGCGCCCACACCCGAGGTCTCTGACGCGCTCCCAGGGGCCTGCCCCGCCCACAAGCGATCCGCCCACCCCTCAGACCCCGAGAGACCCTACGGCCCCGCCTCTTCCTCAGGAGTTCAGCCCCGCCCCGCCCAACTCACAGGTGCACAGATGCTGAGCGAAATACTAACGGCCCCGTCTCGCCCTCAGGTGCTACGTCCACCCCGCCCTAAAGCGCTCCGACACTACCCACAGCCGCCGAATGTCCCGCCCCGCCCACAGGTTGCACAGACGCTGAGCGTAACGCTAACGGCCCCGCCTCGCCTTCAGGTGTCCAAGAGACGCTCCCTTGGGTACTCCAGCCCGCCCTTTAGACGCCGAATGCTTGGCTTAGCCCAGGGCGCTCCTTTCAAGCTCAGGCTTCCTAGGTCGCATCAGAGGCGCAAGTGGGGCACGACTGTATTCCTCGAAAGTCCTTGGTGTCACCACCGTGCATGCACCGAGTGGGTACTGTGAGCAGGGCTAGTTTAAAAACGTCTGCACGCTGAGAAGGCAGGGGAAGGGTTGGCTGGGCTTAAGGAAAGAAAAGGATGTGGAGCTGGAAAGGGTGGACCTGCAGGTGGCCTTTTCCACAATGCAATGGGAAGTTCACGAGGTAGAAAAGGCACTGTCTTCGTAGTACGTTCGCGCTAACCAATCAGGTAATTGTTGGTAAGACAGGAAGGCAAGTAGACCAGGGTGATGGTGGCCTGGACCAGGACAGGTGCCTTGAGGGACAAGTGGAAACAGAGTTGAGAGAAGTTCTGGATGTAGAGCTTGGGTAGGAGCACAGTTTAAAAACTCAGGTCATTGAAAGCTTGACTGACCTGTCATTCCGCCTTCTCTCTGCTTGCTGTTGTGAAGCGCCTTCGAGTCGGTTCCGACCCACAGCGACTCTGTATAGGGTTTCCGAGGTGTGAATGGTGAGCTTGAACCGCCAATCTTGTAGTTCAAGCTGACATTGCAGTCCAGCGTATTAACCCACAGGCCACGGCCTATCTCAATCACAAGGGCCCAGGGTTCTCGCAGCTTCCTAGGTGGATACATGCTCACTCTCAAAAGTGTGCTCTGTCTCCCTCTACTCCAACCCCTCCCTCCCGGCTCCCCCATCCCACCCCAATTCCATTTTTTTTTTTTTTTAATCTGGAGGTGTCTTCATTGTACCCTCATATTTTAGGGCATTTTTTCCAGTTAAAAAACGTTTGGTTGCTAGTTCTTTTCTGTTAGCGTTTAAAATATTTCATCCATCTGCCTTCTGGTCTCCATTTTCTTTTTCTTTTTTAAGTTTTTATTGTGAATTGAGTGAAAGTTTACAGGGCAGATCATCAGTTTTACATTGAACAAATCATACACCTTGTTTCATTACAATGATTAGAATCCCCTCCAGGTACCATCAGTTAACAGGATTTCTACTCACTTTAGCTTTTTTTCCTTTTTTTAAACACTCAGGCATATAATTTACACCACCAAAGGGCACCTTCTGCAAGTTTGCCTCCTGGCCACCACAGCTCTTGGTCCCTCTCTTCCCATGAATCTGGGGTCCTCAGCTGCTCCCTCTCTCCATGTACCTATCTCTGCCTCCACCTGTGGTATGGTTGCTTCTCTGGATAGGATCCCGCATTCAGCTTGTGCTTTTCTCCCTTGATGGTCCTAGGGTCCTTTGTTTTTGGACTATAAAATTAACTACTCCCCCGTTTTTGTTGCAAAATTTCTACCTTTATAATTGTGACAGTCACAATTAGTCATGATAACTATTACTCACTATTGAATCATAAGAATCTTAACCCCATCTTTTTTAACCAGACCCATCTAGATAAGACGAGAACTATTCAGTGGGGACTCTTTCTTCCACCACACACTTTTAAACTAAACTCCCTCTTGAATGTAAGCCAGTCACTTCGTGCCTTCATTGCCCCCTCATTTTAGGTAGCCAATGTCTAAATTGCCAATCCCTTTCTACCCTGTATACAGAAGGGACAGCATTCTTCCTTGATGTGAAGACTCCTGCACTCTGTTGGTATTTAGAGTTACTACCTCCACAAGGAAGGAGCTCTGGTAGCATAGTGGTTACGAATGGGGCTGCTAACCTCAAGGTCGGCAGTTTGAAACTACCAGCTGTTCCATGGCAGAAAGATGAGGCTTTCTACTCCCGTAAAGATTTACAGCCTTGGAAACCCTATACAGGGTCGCTTTGAGTCAGAAATGACTCCACGTCACATAACCACCAACCATTCCCCCCCCCCCCATAAGGTGCTCTGGTAGCAAAGTGGTTATGAATCAGGCTGCTAACCTCCAGGTCAGCAGTTCGAAACTACCAGCTGTTCCACGGGAGAAAGATGAGGCTTTCTGCTCTTGTAAAGATTTAAAGCCTTGGAAACCCTGTGGGGGGGGGTCACAATGAGTTGGAACCAACTCCACAGTACTTAACAACAACAACCTCCATAAGTATAGGTCAAGTTCATCAAATTATAGCAATTTACCCACATTTCCTTTACAAAAATTTTTGTTTGTTTTATCTTCCTCAAGTCGAGTTCTGATTATCAAGCCATCGAGGCTAGGTAAAATGGGTACTATCTGCAAGTTTGGGTGTTCTTGTGCATCTCCCCTCACTTTGTTTTCAGCTGGATGCTTCACTCACAGCTCTAGCCCTCTGTGGCTATGTCCTTCCTTGTCCATGGGCTCAAGTGTCCCCAGGTCTCATCACACTTCGGACCAACCAGACCTTCCTCTTCTCTCTCTCATCTCCAGGTCAACAGGTGTCTGTTTATGGAATATAGTTGAATTTATCCCATTTCTTCATTGCTGCCTTTCCCCTTCTTCCACTCACCAGTAGGCCAATGTGGTTGTCAGCAAGCTTACATGCCTGCTCATGTGTTCCCTCTGAGTTTCAGTGTCACAGGGGGGTTTGTCCTGAAGGACCTTGATTGCTTGCCTTGATGGCTTCCCAGCGAACAACTTGCTTATTCTTGTAGTAGCCAGTCATATTGCCATTTTTGTTTGGGGTTTTTCCTGATGATCTTTCTTTGAAGATGTATCTTCTGTCACTCTAGCTGTTCCAGGCTGGTGTCCTTTCTAGTGGGACTGTCCCACCTCATAAGGTTCTGGATGGGACGCAGAATTCTACCTAATGTCCTATACTCTGTAAAGGCTTTGCAGGAGGCCTATTTCACTGGGCGAATTCTAGAAGTCCTTTTAGGTATTCCAATCAGTTATAGGCTGAAGACGGGCTTACAAGCTTTCTATAATCATACTTCCCGACATTCCTTTCTATCCCACTCAAGTGCCTATTTTACAGTAGTAGGCAAGGGAAACCAATATTCATAAGACAGCCAAGCATCTTAGTATTATTTCCCCTCTTCTAACTATGCCGAGATCCCAGTATCACAGAGCCCTGTTGTTCCAAGGCTGAGCATGCATCACTATTTACCTCTGTCCCATTTAGCCCATGCAAACCTGTCTCAGTGTTCCCCTATCTACTTTGTTCTTCCACCCCCTCACCCCCAATTCCATTTTTAAAAGCAACTCAGAAGTCATACTGACCAATCAGCCACATGAGATCAAAAGGAAAGCATTTGCAGAGAATAAAGCTCAAAGGAGTCCTGGTGTGGTGCTGTAGGATAAGCCAACCTCAAGGCCAGCTATTCAAACCCACCAGCTGCTCCTTGGAAACACTAAGCAAGGTTGCTCAGTCGGAACCCACCCAACAGCACTTAATAAAACTTAGAAGGCAGGAAGAGATAAGAAAGAGGAAGTAATGGAAATGGAAAACACTGGGATGAAATGGGAAGAGTCAGGAAACAATCTACATCAATTGAATGGAACACTAATTTGCTCTGTAAACTTTCACCCAAACCACAAAAGTTTTTAAGAAAAAAAGTCACACTGACCCTGTAATACTTCCCTTGCCAACCAGCTGTGTTCTCAAAATCCCCTCCATAATCCTTCACACATCCAATTGTGGTTTGTTCCTACTCCTGTTCTGTTCTTCCGCTCTGAGTGCCCACCAGCAAGCTCCTGTACACAGACGTACACTGAAGGGCAAAAGGCTGTTTCCAGAATCAGTAATAATGGTCACTCATTCTGGCAATTCATGACCCATTTTGATGCACAGACCCAAGTGAAAAGTAACTAGAGAATTGCCCCATGTTGTCACTTAAATCCCCTTTAACTTCTCCTGTAATCCACTTTACCCCAGCCTTGAAAGTTGTCCCAAAGATGACAAAACACCATGCTAGGGAGAATCACTGCCCTCTCCTTAGCCCCACTCCCTGCTTGCTGTCATTTTGTATTAATCTTCCCTATAAACAAACTTTTAAAAAGCATCTTCTTGATATTAAAGCCCTACCTTCTAGCTTCCATTAAGCTGTAGATTTTATTAATGAATGAGCCCGGATAATCATAATCATAGTGGATTATGAGCTGGGCTGCTAACCAAAAGGTCAGCAATTCGAATCTACCAGTCAGGAGAAAGTTGAAGCTTTCTGGTCCCATAAAGATGTACAGTCTAGGAAACCCTATACAGAGTCATTATGAGTCAGAACCAACTCCACATCACACAATCATCAACCACCACCAAGAATGCATAAAGAAGGACAAAAGGGTGCCTAATTGCAATTTTTTTTCCCTATAAATTCTGGGTAATAAAAACAAGATTTAATAAAAGCACTAAATACTGAGTTGATTCACAAGCAAAAATCTTACCATTAATCAGCCATAATTATAATAAAGAATCCCATTCACAATAAACTTAGGCACAATTAAAAAAATGAGCTTCCTGTTAAAAGAAAATATTTACAACTCAAATGGAGAGAAAATGAAAGTCCATTTTCCCCAAATTAAATTATGAATAAATTGCCAACAGGATTTACTGAATATGGGACGAGGGAACAAATAAATTTTAGGCTGACACTGGATTAGAAGGAGTCCTGAGCTGGCACTATAGGATCAGCACTGGATTGCTAACTTCAAGGTCAGTGGTTCAAACCTACCAGGCACTTCTCAGTAACCCTATACAGGATCACTGAGTCCAGACTGGATGGCACTTAACAATATCAATTTGGTAAGGAGACTTGGTGGCCCAGTAGGTTAAGGATTGGGCTGCCAACTGACAAGTCGGTGCTTCTAACCACCACCACCACCCCCCGACCTAAGGCACTGATACCGACGAGACAGGCTGCTTCAGTAAAGATCGACAGTCTTAGAAACCCTATGGAGCAGTTCTGCTGGGTCATCTAGGGTCACTATGACTGAAAAGTGACTCAAGGGCAGCAGGCTTAGGTCTGGTTGATTTGAAAGAAAACGTAAAAATAGCTTGGATATATTTTAAAATGAAGAGTAATGAGGCAATTGCTTTAACAGATATTGTTGTTAAGTGCTGTCGAGTTGGTTCTGACTCACAGTGACCCTATATGGGGTTTCCAAGGAGCAGCTGGTAAGCTTGAACCACTGACCCTGAGGTTCAAACTGACATTGCAGTCCAGTGCATTAAGTCACAGCATGACACCAGGATTCCTTATATTAATATGGGGAATCATCATAAGATCATCCTTTTTATACCCTGTAATACAATGTTAGCAAATAACAAGTAATGTGTTAGGATTCATGAATTGGGAGAAACTTTCAAACTCCTGGTGGAAATGTGAAAACAATTTAAAAATGTGTTATCAAAATAAAAATTTAAAAAAAAATCACTCTCTGACCTGGTAGTTTAATTTCTAATAACCCACCTTAAGCTAATGGTTTTTAAATTTCAACAAAAAAGTGCTCATACTATTTCCACAGAAAATCAGAAAGCAAAAACTTGTTTCATATTTCTCCCTCAGAGCAGCTGGTGGGTTTGAAGCACTAATCTATCAGTTGGTAGCTCAACGTTTAACCCACTGCGCCACCGAATTGCCTTTCTCAATTGATATTGTTGTTAAGTGCCGTCCAATGGGAGAATGGGTCATTTAACTGATATGGGATAGCCCACAGTAGCGTATTACAAAGCCATTAAATTTGAGGTTTGTGAAGAGTTAATAACGACATAGCAAAATTCTGAGAAAGCTGTGAAGCATAATGGTTAAAAGACTTGAGCTTTGGAGTCAAATAGAATGATTTAAATCTAGTTTCTGCTACTTCCTAGCTGTGCGACCTTGATCAATTTGCTTAACCTTTGAAACCTGTTTCCTTACATATTTTTTAAAACCTTACTCGCTGCCATCAGGAGCTCTGGTAGCATAGTGGTTATATATAAGTCGAACTGCTAACCCCCAAGGTCAGCAGTTCGAAACTACCATCTGTTCTGCGGGAGAAAGATGAGGCTTTTTTCTCCCATAAAGATTTACAGATTTACAGCCTCAGAATCCCTTTGCAGGGTCTCTATGAGTCGGAACCGACTCTACGGCACACCACCCCAGCTCACTGCCATCAAGCTAATTATGACCCATCGCACCCCTATATGACAGAGTAGAGCTGCTCCCTAAAGTTGCGACTGTAAATCTTTACAGGAGAAATCAGCTTCATCAGTCTCCCTCAGAGGAGATGGTGGGTTTGAACCGCCAACTTTTCAGCCCAATGCTTTGCCCATTATACCAGGGGCTCCTCATATGAAAAAGCAAAGTTATTATGAAAAATAAAATGTAAATATATGTGAAATATACCAAAGTGTTGAGAAGTTGGTAGATTTTTTTTTATAAGAATATGGGTGATTTTTACATTCTTTACAACTATATATTATCAGTGTACATTACTAACACAATGAGAGGAAAACACTAAATAGGTGGTAACAGATTTAAGAAATCAGAGCATGCCATACCATTAACTAAAAACCAGATCTATTCTTACCATAAAGGTAAGGAGAACCTGTCCGCAAATAGCTTCTATGTTATATGCTGTGAACACATTAGGATAGAATTTAAACTAATGTTTTTCCCACATCCATTCTACCTCGGATAATCTGAGATAGTAATTTCACATTATTTACATCCCTGTCGAAAACAGAAAACTGAATTATCGAATGCTTATACATTTGAAGAAACAAGTTTATTGTTTTCAAACTGTATATTTTAAAAACAATATTCAAATAGACATTCATACACAACATGAGGTCAGTTGATAAAAACAATGAAATTTTACAATGGGCTTAAATCATGTTATTCTAGAACTGCACAAATATTTAAACACAAAATCTGTCAGAACCAGAAGTTGAAGGCATGTTGAAGGAATCATTAATATTATGAGACCTAGGTTTCAAAAAGCTACCAATTCTAGAATAGATTCTACTCTGGAACTGTTTCTTGATTATTTCTTGTTGCATCTCTTTCAGTGTGAAATGAAACCTTTGAAACTCAGGTGTAGCATCAACATAACCAAGAAGGTAGTCCAGACTTTCTTTTACAGCAGATAATTTAAATTCAGCAGGCTGCTGCTGTTTATCAACTCCTCCTCCTTTGAGAACAACTCCCTTGGTAATCCCACCTGTTGTTTTCTGGGGGCAACCTTTTCCTTTGTCATCCTCATGTAACCACATCCTATCAGCATCCAACTTGGTTTCCAACTCTCCACATTTCTCAAGAATTTCTCTATAATCTCCATCGTCTAAACCTTGAAGATCATATTCAGGTTCCTTTTTATAAAGAAGATTTTCCCAAGCATTTGCTATGGTTATTTGTTTTACTTCATCCCAACTCTTTGCCCAGTTGAAAACTGCACTTTTTATGTTGTAGGTTTTCATCTTGGAAAGTCCTTTTTCTACTTGGTCTTGTTCATCATCACTTTCTTCAAAAATTACAAGACTCTCTTCAAGTTGCTTCCATCTGTAAAGTCGTTTGCAGCTTAAGGTCACACCTTGATTCATAGGCTGAAGCAAAGCTGAAGTGTTATGGGGAAAGAGCATACATTTTATTCGACCATCCTCACTGGTGAGTGTTTCACTAGAAAGATGAGTTGGGGAATTATCCAGAAGTAACAATGCCCTGACTTCCTCTTCATGGAATCTTAGAGTGTTAAGTTGAAAACGCCTGACCTCTGGAACAAAGTTTTGAAAGAACCATTCTGAAAACAATTCTCTGGAGAACCAAACATCTTTACTAGGCTTATATATCACAGGTAATGCACTTGTGTCCTCCTTCACACTTCTGGGCAGCTTTGATTTTCCAATTATGATGGACTTTAACTTATGAGTTCCATCTGCATTTGCACACAAAAGGGCAGACAACCGTTCTTTGTTAATTTTCTTCGCTGGCATGCAGATATCTTTTTTGCTTGTTTGAGTATTTTCTGGCATTGATTTCCAAAAGAGGTCAGTCTCATCCCCACTGTATAGCTGAGCTAGATGTAGTTTCTCCTCTTTGAGTATCATGAACAATTTTTGTCGAAATGGCTCAATACTTTCTGAAGCTGAACTTGGGACTAATTCCCCGCATATTTTCCGGTTCCCAATTGCATGCCTATTTCGAAATCTAAAAAGCCAACCAGTGCTGGCTTTGAAGTCTGTTCGCCCAAAACACTGTGCAAATTGCTCGGCGGCTGCCTGAAGCTCCACGCCTCTAACAGGGATGCCAGCTGCACGTTTCTGTTGGTACCACATGTAGACTGCATTGTCCACATCACCATATTTGGCTCCTGTTGTCCTCTTCCTCTTTTCAGCCCCTACTAATGGCATGTCCTGCTTTAGTACAAAGTCCAAAATCAATTTCTTGTTCTTTTTAATGTCATAAAATGTTGATTTACTAATTCCAAATTCATCCATTACGCTTTTAAGAGATCTTCCAGCTTCAATCCTACTTAGAACTTTCATTTTCTCTTCCAAATTTAGTGTTGTATATTTCCCTCTCTTATTCATACTGAATTGAATTCAAACAACTAACCTAAGAAAAGATAAAAGGCCCTACTGAATTGGGTTGTTTTTGTTTTGTTTTGTTTAAACTAGCTGAAACCCTCAAAAGACACCTCTATTTGTACTGGAGAGTAATTTTAAAAGATAAAGGCTCATGATTGGAGTGCTAATCTAGAGTTAAAGTCTTATAAACTCAGAAAGAGGACCCGGCCAGAGGTCCACTACGGTGGCTCCTGATGTAACATGGGTGGTCAGTTGGAAATCCCCTTTCCTTCTTTCCTTGGACAGATACAGTAGCACCAATCAAGAACAGGAATACTACCTGCATATTCTCCTAACTCAACACAGGGAAAAGGACAAAAGAATAGACCAAAAGGGAGATGGGAGGCATTGAGTAAAGAACAGACCAAGGTGGGAAACTCTCAATACAAAATGATGCTTAAGAAGGGCGTGTGAATGACTCAAAGTAAAAAATAATCTTGTGTAGCAAAGAGACAGTGTACCTTTTTCCTTTCCACAACCACCTGCTTTTACTTCACTGCCCCAAAAGCAAAAGGTGCTCATATTTCTCTGCAAGTAGTGTTCACTGAGCAGCAGTCCATCTACCTGTATAAAGATTCCAAGCTTTAAGACCTGAAATGTCTGGAGAGCTGGGATGTGGGAATACTCATATAGAATCTTGAGGTGAAGAAGAAATAAATTAGTAGGTCCTGTTGAACAAATTTTACTGCATTCAATCTAGCAGTCTCAATGTCTGGGCTTTAACTTTAGTTATCTCATATGCTTACCAAGGTAATCTGTTGTTGTTGTTGTTAAGTGCCATTGAGTCGGTTCCAACCCATAGCAACCCTGTATAGGGTTTCTGAGGAGTGGCTGGTGAGTTTGAACCACCGACTTACCATGTGCTTATCCTACAGCGCCACAGTTAAGAATACGAATAATCTATTTTTTAGCAGCACTTTTCTACTCTCAGATCTTTCTTGTGGGCAGCTGGTGGATTCTCACATGTTATTCTTCACTGAAACTGTTCTTCTTATTTGGAATATGATTACATTTCAGAGTCACGGCAGTTCTTAGCAAGGAATCTAAAAGTTTTACAAATATTTTCCCATAGATAAGAAATTAAGATGTTGTCTTTCCTGTTTTCCTTAATTTACTTGACATTTTAAATGCCGTACTTTTATATTTGAGGCTTTGGTTTCTGCTTAATGTAGACTTTGCTCAATTTGAACTAACACTCAACTGTTCCACTGCCTGAAAAAATGTAAAAGGTCTCTCTACTGGTGTTTCTGGTCAACTGTTTCCCATAAATCCTTTTGACAAACGTTTCCGTAGCGCTGTGTCCTCAAATAGTCCTTCCAGTTGCTTAGAAACCTGTTGTTGTTAAGTGCCACTGACTTGGTTCCAACTCATAGTGACTCAGTATAGGGTTTCTGAGGAGCTGCTGGTGGGTTTGAACTGCCCACCCTGTGGTTCGCTGTCCAGTGCTGATCCTACAGTGCTTGTCCTACTGTATGTGAATTGCACAGTTCTCATTCCAGACACCCAACCTCATTGGAAGAAACAAAAATTGCCACTTCTTGTCATTCCAGGTGCTAAGAAGAAAGAAAAGTATGTCAGAAAAATGAGGAAAACACTTGGGTTCCAGTCATTATTTTTCTCCTTTTTAAAGGCAGATCCTAACTGCCTTTCATTCACTCCCTAGCTACACAGAATTATCTTCCGTATCTTGACCCCAAAAGTCCAAACCTCAAACATCTGTTACAAGAAATGCCACTTTTCAGTTACGGAGCACTAAAAGGATAGGGAAAGAATGTGCTAGCAACTAAAGTATGGAGGCAAAGACAGCCTAGGGTCAGTTACCTTTCTAAAACAGGCTGATAAACTATTATAAAAAGGAGAGAGGAGGCATTTTTGCAGCCAATAGCAGGACCACTATCTTCAGTCAGTCACCCACGAAAATAATGTAATCCACTACGGCCGTTTTGTTGTCTCCTGATGAAGCTCAGTGCACCTGCTTTCGCGCAAGGCCAGGGAAGCTCAAGTCAAAAGACTCGGGGGACTTCTGTGGATTGTGCAGCAAGCGCAGGCAACTACGGCACTTAACCTAAAGTAAGGAAAAGCATGACTGCCTCTTCCTTCCAGTCTTCCCATAGCCCAGAAACCACTGGCCTGCCTGCAAAGGGTATTCAAGGGCACTGCTGACATAACTTCATTTATTCAATTTGGTAACTCTTGCGCTGGACTGCAAAGTCGGTCTGAACCGCAAGGTCGGCGGTTCAAGCTCACCAGCTGCTCCTCAGAAACCCTATACAGGGTCGCTAGGAGTCGGAAGCGACTCGACGGCACTTAACAACAACACTTACGCTCAGTTCTGGGCCAGGTGCCAGGTGTCGTGGACCTCGCTGCTTAAGGCATTACTACGCACTGATTCAGATGAGCTGGGAGTAATTATTTTTGAAGAAACTAAGTCTGAAATCAATCTGAGAGTCTAAGGATGTTGACTTTAACTCCCTTTCTTCAAAAAGGTTCAAGATCTGTGCCTCAGAGGAGTGTAACATCAAACTATCCCAACGCAAAACTCACAGACTGGGAAAAGGACAGGAGCTCTGACAGTCTGCCACTGGTAACCGATGGGACACTGAGCAATCACTGATCCTCTCAAATTATCAGTCAGTCAAGGAGAAACATAACGGAACCTATCTCACAAGTTAAAACTTACCTCACAAGGAAATAGCTTAATCGTTGTGATGAACGCGCCACGCGACCCAGAAAACGGTTCCAACCCGTGAAGGGACCGGTGTTCCTGACCTAGCGAGGGGCCTGGCTGGGACAAAATTGTCTCTTAACTTGGAGTCCCGGTTACCAAATGCCCCAGGCCGCCCGAAAGCGAAGCCAGAACGTTCTGGACGCGAAGCAACATCTCGCGGAGCGGGAACAGGAGACGGGGAATCCAAGCGAAGCGCTCCCAAGGCTACTCGTGGCTTTGGTGGGCCCGGAGGCGCGGTGAGACGAGCTCTTCCAGGCAGGGGAACGGTCTCTCCAAGGAGAGAAGGCGCAGCCGCAGACGCCGGCGCTGCGGAGTTGAGACACTTCAGCTACCGCACCCGAGTGGGCGGATCAGGACTGAGCGAGCCCCCGGGGGTGCGCGTCACTTCCGCTTCCGGCCGCGCACGCGGGCCGCTGACCGCGAACGGGTCGGCGCAGTACCTTGGAGAGAGCTAGTGTCGCTCGCCTAGGTGCGCGGCAGTTCCCTGGAACCCTCGGATCCGTTTGCCGGGACCCGCGCGCCTCGCCGGCCCGCCTGCAAGGGGCTCAGGGCGGCGAACTCAGGTCTCAGAACTGCGCGGGCGGGCAGGCGACGACCTTGCAGTTGAGCCCGAGAAAGAGGCAAGTGGCCGCCACGGGCCCCGTGGAGGTAACCAGGTAGTTGCTTTCCCCTTGGCATCGCCTCCCGAGCCCTCAGAGAAACACCGGCCGCGCCGCCTGGCGGGCGGGTGAGAAGGCAGCCATTTTTTGTTGGCGCCGCCACGTTTCCGGGTGCGGCTGGCGAGGCTTGTCTGTGAGTAGGCCGCGCCCGCCGGCAGGCTGCGGAAGCCGCTCTGCCGCTCCTTGGCGCGGATGGAAGCCGTAGTGCCCTGTTTTGAGGTGATGGCATGATTGTGAAGTAGGGCAGGCATTGAGGTCCAGCACTCACCCGAGAGACGTGCCCCCAGGAGAACGAGGCAGAGCAGCCTCAGAGGGAACTGCTGCTGATGCCAAACCCAGAGAAGTGCCTTGACTGCCGAGCTTAGCTAGTCATCAAGGGACGGGCTCCTCCGAATGCCCTGGTCCTGGATGCAATTCTACTGCTGTTTCTACTACGTCCCCTCAGCCCGTCTTAGTGATCTAAACACCCAGAGGAAAGGCAGTGGAGGGTCACCGTGACTGAAGAATCCTGTTCATCACCCACCCCACCCCACTTGTGGTTTTTTTGTTATCTCCCACTCAACAGCTGAGGACTTCAAACTGCTGACCTTCCGGTTAACAGCCCTGGTTTAACCACCAGGGCTCCTGGACAGTTGGCTGTCTTGTCCACAAAGGTCAACTTATTTACTCCTAGTCATGTAAACAGAAAATTTTAAATAACAGGAATAAATCATCTGCATAATACCCATCTTTTGTCTTGCAAATAACAATATCTGCTTGCTTAGCTGGGGGCACATTCAGAGAACAATAAGGTTACATTTTCTTTAATTCTACTGGATTCTCCTGGCAATGTTTATAATATTTGAGAATATCAGACATTCCACATGGTGAAGACTTTTATCTTCACAGGAGAATGAAGATGGTAGAAGTTGTTTCTCCCCTAAGTAAAGATCACTGGAATGATCTGTTAAAATTTAGAGAAACTTTAAATTTTTTATTTCCTCCAAATTTCCCTTTGACATTGGGAAAATGAACTAGGAAGTACACATGAAATCCTTGGATAATGCCAAGCTTTCAACCACTGGATGTCAGTTTTCTCACTTACAAACCTTTTTTAAAAAACTCATCAGTAGTCATTTGCCTTCTCTGAACAGTACTATCTCCAAGTTAAATAATGTTTACAAACAGCTTGAACTAATCTATCATGAGTTATCTAAATAGTTGGTGGTTGTTACGTGCTATGAGTTGATTCCAACTCAAGCTGATTTTAAAGGAAAGGCACGACAGCATTTTCTGTTCCTTTTTCTCAAGTATCATCTAGTCAGGTCCATCAAGTCCTGGTGTGGCGCTGTGGCTTGACACTCTGGACTGCAGTCAGCTTCAACCGCAAGGTTGGCAGTTCAAGCTCACCAGCTGCTCCTTGAAAACCCTATACAGGATCACGGTGGGTCGGAACCAAATCAACAGCACTTAACAACAACAACAACAAGGTCCATGGAAGAAGTCCTGGTGGTGCAGTGGCTAAAACGCTTGATTGCTAACTACAAGGTTGGAGTTTTGAGTCCACCAGTAGCTCTACAGAATAATTTTGTGGCAGGCAGGAAAGAAATTAGGTTCATGTGACTTTCTTACTGACATGTGCTTTTTCCTTGCCCTCTATCTCCTTAGGAAGAAGACAGCCTTGCTGGCTGTGTACCGGAGCAGATGGGTCCTCACTTGTCGAAGGTGGTGGTAAACTGTTCCTAGATCAGAATGATGACAATAGAGCTGAAAGTGGCTGCACATTTGGATCCTCAGATCAGGGCTCTGTGGGAGACCAAGGGATTTGTGACAGAGAACTCCAGTCATAGAAAGAAATCTACCCCACCAATGGGTCTTGGTCTGGAGCGCTCTCGCCAGGACTTTCGTAACTTCCACTATCATGAAGCAGCTGGACCCCTTGAGGTCATGAGCCAACTTCAGGAGTTATGCCGTCTGTGGTTGAGGCCAGAGATCCACTCGAAAGAGCAGATCTTGGAACTACTAGTGTTAGAGCAGTTCCTGAACATTCTGCCATGGGCTACCCAGGCCCAGATGCAGAAACACCATCCACAGAGCATCAAGGAGGCTGTGGCCTTAGCAGACTACTTGCAGAGAGAATCTGATCAAACGACGAAAGGGGTGAGAAGAAAGATCCCTGACGTGAAATGAAATAGGATAGAAGTGGATCTGTTGGGGGTTAGGGGTTAATTGAAAAAAGATGAATTAGATCACTCTTGTGTTATTCCTGTAGGACAGCTAAGATGGTACCTGAAACTAGAGGCTGCAGGAATACTCCACAAGTTTTGGCATTCCTGGCAGAGTTTTCTATGATCCTAGAGAAATGAGTTGCTTTTTGCTTTCTTGAGGGCCAGGGTGAATTGAGAGTTGTGAGCTCTCCAAACTAATCTGGCTTAACCAAGGAGACAGGACTTGAGTGATAAGAAAGGGAATGTGGGGCAGATCCAAAGGGGGACTTAGGTCAAAGGAGAACAAGGATAGCTAAGAGAAGGAAAAATCAAACAAGACTGGAAGGAAAGAGAAAATGTGCAGGGGGCGGGGATTGGAAAAGAAAAGAAATCCCAATAGTAGCAGAGAGAAGTTGCTGAGGGGTGGGTAGTATCCTATTTACCATAGATAAGAGTCTTTGATGCCCTCCTTTAGTGGTTGGTCCTCAGCCCTGCTAATGAGTGGGGCTTCAGGGTAGCCAGGCAGGTCATATGTGTGGTAGCAATATATACCAAATTCATTTAGAGTTAGTGTGGAACCAGACTCTGCCCTTTTTTCTGACATTCTAACAGGAAGGAAAATCCTTTTTATTCTATTCCTTATTTTTAGAAAAAACTTGAAGAAAGGAATCCAGGAAGGCAGGGATCCAAGTCAAAAGAAGAGGCCTGTCAAGACAGCATGAGAAGAGATGATCTGCCCCACATTGCTAGTAACCTGAGCCATGTGCAGAAGGTTTGTGTTGTGGGCTGGCAGTGGTCACAACTTTTTTCATTTTAAACTAATTTTCCCATATTTGTGTATAGTTCTTTGTGGAAAACAAGTGATCCTTTTAAGCCTTTTCACTAATTCATTTAGTGTCTCACACCTCCTAGGATCAAGACTCTGCTTGTTCATCTCTCTACCTCCCTCAAAACAAATGTAAGTTTTCTGATAACAACAATGGGGATTAATTCTAGGTTGCAGTCCATGAGCTGGGAAAGGAGGCATTGACCTCAGGAGGAACAGCAGAAGCCCCCAGCTTCATGCTGAAGTCAGCAGAACCCCAGCCAGTGAGCAGGTTGCAGGATGAAGAATTTCGGACTACGTACCAGGGTCCACAAGAACAACTAAACAGGAACACTCACAAAGAAATTGAGGAGGCAGTATACAAAAAAGGTAAGGAGCTTCACAGTGAATTCCTTCAGGGAATGATGATGATCATTTGTTTAGCAGGAGTGCTGTGTCTAGTCTTGTCCTGGAAAAGCAGCCGTGTTAGCAATTACGATGTCTTTCAGTGGCTGTACAGTACGCCAATTCTGAATATAGGTGGGGGTCAGTCTAGGGTACAGAACTGTCTAAACCACAGAACCCTGCTTGTTATACCATCATCTCTATTCTTATAAAAGTAGAGAGAAGATGAGATGGGGTAGAAAGGGTCAGGACCACCTCATCCTCGTAGATTAGAGGAAGAATGAAGATCAGAAATGGGTTATCGGTGGCAGAATCAGAGCAGATTTTTGTGCCAAGAAAAAATTACTAGAAGACAAGAATGGTATTAGAGGACCACTACTGTAAAAGACTAAGAAAAAGAACCCATACTAAAGTGGGGTGGGTTCTTTGCTGGTTGCTGGGATGTGGGGGTGGGGTGAGCAGTGGGAGGGGAAGGTGGAGCACAGGGCAGGGAATAGACACAGGATAGTTTGGGTGCTGGGGAGGGGGCGATATACACAAGAAGGGAGAGGGGAATGGGAGAACAATTATGCAGGTTTGCATGGGCTAAGTGGGACAGAGGTAAATAATGATATATGCACAACGTTGGAACAACAGGGCTCTGGGATACAGAGATTGAGACATGGTTGGAAAGGGGGAAATAATGTTAAAATGCTTGGCTGTCTTTTGAATCTTGGTTTTCCTTGCATTATATTATAAAATAGACACTGGAAGGGTGAGAAAAGAATAGCCAGAAACATCACCATAGAAAACTTGTAAGTCCGTCTTTTGCCCATAACTGATTGGAATACTTAAAATGGGACTACAAGGTGCCCAGTGAAGGAGGCTTCCTGTGGAGCCTCTGCATTACATAAAACTATAGGTGGAAGCCTGAACCACATCCAGATCTTCAGAGGTGGGAAATTTCCACTTGAAAGGACAAGCAGACTAGCCTAGAGCACCTAGAAAAACAGAAGATAGTTCTTGAAAGAAAGACCTACAGGAAAAATATAAAACAACATAGGCAGACCGACTGTTACTACAAGAACAAGCAAGTTGCTCGCCCAGGAGACATCAAGGCAAGTGGTCGAGTCCCCTCAGTGCAAACCCCCTTCCAAAACTAAGACTCAATGGGAATACACAGTCTGATTGGTGACCACGTTGGTCACTGATAAAGGGAAGTGAGGGAAAAACAGCAATGAAGCTGCAAGCTAAGCCCTACAACATTCAATAAACTCCTGTGAACCCAGGTGGAGACTTGGTTAGCCAGCAGTGTGGCAAGACCTGGGCACTCTTGGGCCCAGAGTCAGTGATATAGCCACAGAGGACTAGAATGGAAAGTGAAGCATCCAGCTGATAAGAAGAGAGGGCATATGCACAAGAACACCCACACTTGCAGATAATACCCACTTGACTTGGCTTCAATGACTGGATGATCAGAGCTCAAGCAGAAGAAGAAAGAAGAGGGAGGAAAAAAAAGAATAATCTGATAACAATTTGATGAACTTGACCCACACCTATGGATGCAGTAGCGCAAAAGAGGAAACAAATCTTTATAGCAAGGATCATTCCCACCCCCTCCATACACACAGTAGACAGAGATGGGCAACTTGGACATTAGCTACTCAAAATGGGGGTGGGGGCTACAAAGGCAAGAAGTGACTGGCTTACAAGCTTTCAAGAGGGAACCTAGATCCAGAGGATGTGGAGGAAGGTAAAATCTCCAGTGAGTAGTATCCAGTCTGTCTAGGCAGGGCTGATGAAAGGAAATGAGGATAGGTCTCTTGTGATACGGTAGTGAATAATTGTTATCAGCACTGCTTGTAAGGGTTGGAAATGTAAAGGTAGACATTTTGTAGCAAGGAGGGGAGTGATTAACTTTTCAGTTTAGGATCGGAGGTACCCCCTGGGACCATGAAGAGAGAAGAGTGGATAGCGGGACCCTAGCCAGAGAAGCAGTGATGCCTGACATAGAGGCAGAGTCGATGACATGGAGAGATGGAACAGCTGGGGACTTTAGACACAGAGAGGGAGAGGGGCTGTGTGCTGACGATGGGGGTGGGGGGCAGGCTTGTAGTGTATACCGTTTGGTTGGTTGATGATGCATGGAGGGGATTGTAACCATGGCAATGAAACGATATATGATAGGATGAATGTAAAGCTAATGTTCTCACATGTAATCTATCACATAATTCACAGTAAAACATAAAAAAAAAAGAATGGTATAGAAAGGGGCTATAAAAAGTTTGTGAAAATGGAATTAAAAGAAGATATAGCTCCTATTTATATAAGAGTCCTTGATATTTAAACACCTTTAAGTCTTGGTCAGCTTGAAAATTTTTATTTAATTAGTGAGAAATAAAAATGGAATTCCTTTTACTTCTCTTGAACTCTGAGGAAACAGTCAAGTAAAGTAATAGTATTGTGGACTGGTAAATACTTGGTTCTTGTTTACCATGAGACTGTAACTTCTGGGCATCTCCTACTTAAATCAGGACCAGTAGTAGTTTAGAAATGAGCTCATGTTTAGAAACAAAAGAAAAAGAAATGTCCTATGGCTCTTTTCCACCCACAGCTCTGCCTGACCCACAGACTCTAGCCTTTTCTGAGCAGATAAACACCAAAGATTGGATGGTGGCACCTAAGCTCCTCTTGCCTGAGTCCCAGGTGAGCTGTATTTTTCAGATGTTTAATGCTGCCTGAGTATACCTTGTTAATGCCTTTCCCTGCCGTCTATAACCCCAACTGCCCTAAAGATTCTCAGAGACCTGGTAGCCCCCGATGTTCTCCTCTGGACAACCTGGCTTGTCTCCATGGAAGCTGGGCAACTTTCAGTCTGTTTTCTGGTCCCATAGATCCTTTCTTTTTTCTTTCTTTCTTTTTATAAAAATGATGTACTGTTAATTCCTTCAGTGTCTGGCCTGTTGTGCAGTTTAAAGATCACGTGGTAGGGCTGCTTCTGTAGTGCCAAGTACTGAGTTTAAGCCCATTCTCTTCATTAGAGCTTGTTGATGTTTGAAGAGGTGGCCATGTATTTTTCCCAGGAAGAATGGGAGTTATTGGAGCCCACTCAGAAGATGCTCTACCATGATGTAATGCAGGAAAATTATGAGGCTGTCATCTCTGTAGGTAAAAATTCTCTCTTCCTTTTATGTAGAAGTTTTGTATTATGTCAGCTTACTGAGAATGTGCACCTGTGAGAGTCCCCTATTCCAATGCTGATTGGTTCTCAACTAGGTGGTATAAGGGATAAGAAAAGTGTATCTAAACTATCTCTAGAACTTTTTCCAAATATGTTCATTCCTTATCCTAAAGAGAAGTTGTGATTTTTGTCCCCTTCTAAAATTGGCACTTGCTTAAATTTCCGTAAAGGGCATCACCATTACTCAGTTCTGTAGTCAAAAGCTATCATTTTGTCTCATTTTCTCATCATACTCCTTGAGCAATCCAACAGCAAGTCTTCTGCCTTCAAACAAAATATAGTCCAGGTCCAAACATATCTTAACCTTCTCACTGTTAACTTCCTGGTCAAAGATACCATTATCTCTATCCAAGTCTTATTTGACAGCTTTCTAAATGTTCTCTTCCTCAATTCCTGACCTCCTTAGTCTGTTTTCCACACCATGGCATGAATGACCCTTCAGAAAGTCTGCCAGCTCATGACATATCCCTGCTTTTAATCCTTGCAGTGACTTACTGTTCATCTCATTCAGAAGAAGATTCAAATTTATTATTTAGGAACCCAGGGCCCTTCATCATCTAGCCACTATTCACATCTCTCCTTTCATTTCCTACTGCTCCTCTCACCCTGGCTCAGTTATCTGTGCTGTGGGTGTTAAGTGCCCTTGAATCAGTTGCAAATCATAGTGACCTTGTGTAAGTTTCTAAAGAATAACTGGTGGGTTTGAACTGCTGAACTTGAGGTTCAGACTGACCTTAGAGTTCAGTGCTTAGCCTTCAGTACCACACCAGGACTCCCAAGTGTATAGCAACACTAATTTTATTTTTTTGTTTAGAAATGAGTGAAGATTTACATAGCAGATCATCAGTTTTACATATACTTTGCTTCATTCAATTAATTGCAATCCCCTCCATGTACCATCAATTAACAGTATTTTTCTCTATTCACTTTAATTCTTGCATTCCTTCCTGCACTGATTTTCCTGCTGTTTCTTGAACTTGTGAAGCTCATTTGTTTCCCTAAAATGTCAGTTCAGATACCACTCAAAGAGGCCTACAGCAGCATTAAGTAGAGTAACTTCATAAGGATTAGAATCCTAAAATGCTCTTTATCTGTTTTGGTTTTCTTCTAAAAACATGGATCACATTCCGCATTTAGAATGTAAGCTGTATGGGAACAAAGGACTGGATCTTAATCATTTTTGTATCCTAAACCCGTAGAGCAATGTCTCTACTACACAACAGCCACATATTAATTGAATGACCTAGCAGTGGAATTCTCCCTTACTCATTCCGTGGCTGATACTTAGGCATTACATAAAAAGTTACTATTCAGGCTCTAGGCCCATTGACAGCAGCCATGTGTCTGCGGGCAAGAAGCTGGCTTGCAAATTGTGCCCTTTTGATGTTTAAATGAACATATATTTTTTAATTTGCATGTGTACATCAAATAGTTTTACTTTGTTCATTTGTGAAATAAAGATGTAAATTGGGAGCCACAGTAGGATAACTGTTGTTGCAGGGAAGAGAGTATAATCATTGAGATGAAACGAAGTGTAAAATTTGTTGAATGTAAAGCTGATGATCTTGTCTGTAAACCTTCACTCAATTCACAATAAAAAGTTATTTTTTGAAAAAAGTAACTATTATAGGAAACTCTTGTAAGTATGATTTCTAACCTACTGACCTTCAGATTTTCTCCACTGCAACTTATCTTATTCAGGATAACTCCTTAAAGAGTTAAAGAGTTATCTTATTCATGATAACTTCTTAAAGAGTTCATAGTCCAACTTATGTTGTTGTTGTTATGTGCCGTGGAGTCGGTTCCAACTCATAGCGACCCTGCACAGGGTTTCCGAGGCTGTAAATCTATATGGGAGCAGAATGTCTCATCTTTCTCCCACGGAACAGCTAGTAGTTTCGAACTGATGACCTTGAGGTTAGCAACCCGATTCGTAACCACTATGCTACCAGAGCTCCTTTTAGTCCAACCTATATTCCCTGCAATTTCTGGAACTTAGAACCCCCTTCAGTCCCCTTTGTAAAGCACAATATTTTTGGTGGCAGAAGGAGAAAGCTGCACTGGATCACTGTTTTTTCCTATTTGCTTCTCATCTTTCCACTTTAGTTTTATTTTTTCATCCCTGCTTTGGATATCTACCCACAGCTCTATTTGAGATTCTTTTCATCTTAATCATTTAGAACAGAGGTGGGGAATGTGTGGCCCAAGGGCCATCTAAAACCCACAGTCATTTGATCTGATCTTGCCTGCAAAGCAACCGTAATTCCAGCCATCACGTTAGGGGGTCAGTTAATTAAATATTTGACCCAATGTAGCTGGCTAATTTTTTAAGTTGATAATTTTGAATGGCCTGCATGTTATAAATTTTGGCAGAACACAAGGCTCACTGTAGTGCACGATGAGTTGGAATTGACGTTATGGCAGTGGGAATACCTGTTAGCCCATTTAAAAATGTGGGATTTAGAGTTACAAATTGTCAAAAAGTACCTTTGTTTTCCATGAAATAGTCTTGAATTAGTAGACCAATTCACTATTAAGCTACCAGTGCATGACCTCAGTTTTTCCTTCTCATAGCATTATTTGTGCTCCCCAAACCTAAAGTGATCTCCTGTCTAGAACAAGGGGAAGAACCGTGGATCCATGGGCCTCAGGAGTTCAAGAGCAGTCATGTAGAATCTCCTACAGGTAACATGGGAAAAGGGAAATGTGCCAGGGGCTTAGCATTTGAGGATTCTACTCTAGTTTGAGAAGAATAATCTGAGTTTGTTTTGTTTTAATTACTGTGATTTTCTTGCCCTGGACACAGAGATGGCTGATTCTTAACTTTATTTCAACAGGGTTGAAGCTCAAAAATGACATTGGAAATCATATGCTTATATCACTTCCTAGTTTAGAAATGGAAGCATCAGGAGATACAGTTTCCAAAAAGTCTAGAGTGAATATTTTCTACAAAACAACAGGCAAAGAAAATCAAGGTGATATGCACAGGGCAGGGAAACGGCATCGAGATTTTCCAGTGAAGAAAAGAAAGAAGCTTTCAACCTGGAAACAAGAGTTGCTGAGACTTATGGATCTTCACAAGAAAGACCGTGCAGGAGAAAAGCCTTTTAAATGTCCAGATTGTGGGAAAAGCTTCAGAGTTAGCTCTGATCTTATTAAGCACCAGCGAATTCACACTGAAGAGAAACCCTATAAATGTCAACAGTGTGACAAGAGGTTTAGATGGAGTTCAGATCTTAATAAGCACTTAACAACACACCAAGGGATAAAACCCTATAAATGCTCATGGTGTGGGAAAAGCTTCAGTCAAAACACAAATCTCCACACACACCAAAGAACTCACACAGGGGAGAAGCCCTTTACATGTCACGAATGTGGGAAAAAATTCAGTCAGAACTCCCACCTTATTAAACACCGAAGAACCCACACAGGCGAGCAGCCTTTTTCATGTAACATATGCAGGAGAAACTTCAGTAGACGGTCAAGCCTTCTTAGACACCAGAAACTCCATAGGTGAATGGGAACTTGTCCATTGCCCCCATTTCTGAAGAACTTCACCAAATGATGAGGAAATACAAAATCATGAAACAGCTAATAATAGGAATTTGTCATCAGTGGAAAAGCATCCTGACAAGAATTTTAACTTTGCCGGAGAGAGCAATAATTTACTGCCTTAACTTTTAATAAGGAATTCCTTTGTAAAAGGTATCCTGAGACCATTGGGATTGGGATTGGATCTGGCGAAATAAGAAATTCCACTTCAAAAAGTAGGTGCAACCATAAGTCAGTCAACAGTCTTTGGTCACAGAGGTAAATATTTGGTTTTTTGCATTAATCTCCTAGCCACTCTTAAAACGTATATAATAGAAACATTTGTAACTCGTTCTTCCAAAACAAAAAGCAGGCATATATGTTTAGTTGCAAACGATTATTGTTAGGGTGGCAGGCTTAATACTGAATTATCTCATACAACAGAAATAGATCCCAGTGTAAACATTTTCCCAAGAACCAAAGTGGATTTTCTGTTATCTTTAGACACTGTTCACACATTTGAACGTCATTTGAGTTTATACTTAAACTTTTGACAACTTTAGCTCCTGAGTTTGTATTATAATTAAATCGTATTTACTTCACTACCAAGGAATCTGCCAGAAGAGCTAATAATGCACTAACCATGTCTCTCATTGATGGTGTTTAGAAAATGGAAAACAACTCTAATGAGATTCTATGGAAACAGATGAAATTTATAGCCATGGACTTTTTATTAGATATAAAGAGAGATGGGGCAGTAACAAAAAAAAAGATTTTTCCTTACCTCATCATGTCAATAGGATAAAATAGCCATAAAATTTAGCTCTTAGCCAAGGCTTGAAAGAAAATTGATAGTAGCTCATGATCTTTTCGTTATTTGCTTTTTAATTTGACTTGCTTGTTTGTTATTGATTAGGAACAAGGAAAGAATTATTTTTATATGGGAACCTGGCCGGGCTGAGGGATTGCATGCAGACACGTGAGTTCACTTGCAGTTGTGACCGAGGTGTCTAGTCAGCAGAAAACAACCATTCCCAAAGGGAAAGGTTTAGGAATTGATGCCAGGTGTTGGGCAAGGATTGTTGAATGCACATCTGTGTGTATAGTTTGTCTTACACTGTTACGGATTTGTGTCTCCTCAAAATATGTTGCAAATCCTTCCACTGTGGTAGCAGCCTTGGTTACACAGTGGTTAAGCACTCAACTTCTAATGGCAGTTTAAACCCATCAGCAACTTTGCAGGAGAAAGATGTGGCTGTCTATTCCCATAGGGATTGGAGCTTTATCTAATCTATGAGGCAGTCCTCCTCTGTCCTTCAGTGTCACTGTCAGGTGGAATTGACACTACAGCAGTGGGTATACCTGTGCTTATTCCATTTGGAAATGTGTTTTCTTTGCTGTGTTTATGTAGGGTGTGTTGTGGTATAAAAGAACAGATTAAATGATTGAAGAAGCAGGCACAAATGGAGAGAAGATAGATACTAACTAACTACATGCTCATCAAAGAACCTAGGAATGAAAGCTCACAGTAGACTGAGTGCCAGCCTTCCCCTAGGACCAGACTTAAAGATTCCTCAACAGACAATTTCTGTCCAAACACCCACCACTAGATAACGAAGACCCTATAAGCTCTTCAGTTGGCAGAGTCTGTCCTACGTTCTCTCCAGCACAGCGTTTAGAAGCAGTCTTAGGTGATAAATTTGAAAGTGGATTGTATGCTATTGAGCTGATTCCAACTCTTATCGACCCTATAGGATAGTAGAATTGCTCCATAGATTTCCTATGGTGAAAAGTCAGCAGTTCAAACCTAATTGCTATTCCATGGGAGAAAGAAGAGACTTGATTCTCCCACAAAGATTTAACCCATGGAAGCCTTATGCAAGGTCGCTCTGAGTCGGAAACGACTTGACGAACTTAAGAACAGTCTGTACGGGAGCAGATCACCAAGTCATCTTTTCCTGTGGAACTGTCAGCCTTTAGATTATTAGTCAAGTGCTTAAGCGTTGTGCCACTACAGCACCATTGCCGTCAAGTCAATTCTGACACCACAGTAACCCGATTGTTAGTGCAGTTGACTCAGGTCCAACTCAGCGATCCTGTGTAGGGTTTCCAAGGAGCGCCTGGTGAGCTTGAACCACCAGCCTTGTAGTTCAAACCAACCTTGCGGTCCAGTGCATTGTCGTACAGCCGCACACTAGGACTCTGTTGTTATTAAGTGCCGTTGAGTCGGTTCCGACTCACAGCGACCCTGTATAAGGTTTCTGAGGAGCAGCTAGTAGGTTTGAACTGTTGACTTGTGGTTTGCAGTCCCAGTACTGAGCCTACAGAGCCACACAGAAGTCCACCAGGACTTTGTTGTTGTTGCTGTTAAGTGTCGTCAAGTTGATTCTGACCCATAACGATCCTCTATATGGTTTCCGAAGAGCGGCTGGTGAGCTTGAACCCACCGACCTTGCAGTTTAAATGACTTTGCAGTGCAGCGCATTAACCCACGGTGCCATCCAGGACTCGGTAGGCCAGGGTTAAAGTGTCCCCCCGGGTTTATTTGAAATCCGTACAGAAGCAGGCTGCCACATCCTTTCTCTCATGTAGTCACATCAAGGTTTGAATTGCTGACCTTTCTGTTAGCATCTGAGCACTTAACCCCTGTGTCACCAGGGCTCCTGTAAAGTCTCTATAGGCTTGGAGATTTTCTTACAACTTACCTGTTTATTTGCAACAGTGACTCAGGTTAGACTCAGGTTAGAGCTTTCAAGTACCATCCCAGGTAAGAGGTTTAAGAAATCATCCGTTTCACAACTTATTTTATAGGTGAGAAAGTTAAGGCTCAAAAGAGGTTCCGGCACTTGCTTATGATACCCCACCGCTAGAGGGGGACATTCCCGCTGATGTCTGTCACTCGTCTTCATCAGTCAGGCATTAGTCACGGAACCACTTTTAAGTCTCCTTTGTTGTTGTTGTTGTTGTTAAGTACTGTGGAGTCGGTTCCGACTCATAGTGACCTTACACACAGGGTTTCCGAGGCTGTAAATCTTTACGGAAGCAGAATGCCTCTTCCGCGGAACAGCAGGTAGTTTCGAACTGCTGACCTTGAGGTTGGCAGCTCGACTTATAACCACTATGCTACCAGAGTCTCCTTAGGTGTATAAAATAGAACACTTACCCTAGGCTTCTGGAGATTAGATGAATCAATGAATGTAAAGTCTCTAACCAATCAGTGATCCGTTGAAGCGTGTTTCCTGTGCTCCCTGGTGATTTATGGGACTGAGTACATTAAAGACACTAATGCATTGTGGGAGTGGCAACTCTACTCAGGAACTGAGGCAGTAGAGAATTCCCCACACCTGAAATCATCTTTAAAGGAACTGAAAATAAACTGTTATGTTCCAGTAATGTGGTGGTTGTTTCTGCTGTATAATCTGACGTATTCTAGTAGTCGACCTAGAGCCTCAAGGAGGGCAGTTGAAGGGAGAAACCTTACCATTTTCATTCCTAACCTTTGGGAGAGAAACATCTTCCCCTAAGTACTCCACTGAGCGGGTGTAAGACTGATGAGGTCAAGAGCTCACACAGCTGTAGATGTTTAACTTAGGTAAAAACAAAACCTGGACATAGGTCATCTCCCTTGGCAGCCTGAATCATAAAACCTCACCTCAACTTGGTGGTGGTGGTCATTCCCATGGAGTCAGCTCTGACCCCTGGCAACCTCATATACAACAGTGCACCACCCATTGCCAGTCCTGTGTCCTGTCATCTTCACAGTCATCAGCCTGCTAGAGTCCCTCTGTGACTGCCATCACTATTGGGAGTGCCTTCCAGCAGGGGCTTAGGTTATAGCACTGTCTCAGACAACATTCTGCTGAGACCCAGCACTAGGTCACTGAGCCTGTCTTCCTGGTCTATGTTAGTATGGAACCACCTCTGAAACTTGTCTACATAGGTGAGCCTGCTGGTATTTGAAATGTGGGTGGTATAGCTTCCAGCACCATAGCCCATAAACTGGCACATATGCCAGTTAGGTATGTTTCTGTGCTATATACTCAGTAGTCTTCCTCAAACACGGGTCACCTGTCACTTCTACTTCTAGAGCATTAATAGCTCCCATGAGCTTAAGTCCCTAATTTGACGCCAAGACCCTTCTTCAGCTAGAACCATCCTATAGACAGCTTGCTTTTCCTCTCGCAGTTCACGTATCCCCTACTGAACCAGCCTCTTCATCCCATTTTTTATTACACTTCACTTTTAGCCTCCAGTATCGCCTTTTCTCACCTGTTCAAATCCTTCAACCTCCTTATAACCCCCACAATTCAACCCAAACTGACCTATCTTAATTGTGGAATCCTCCAAATCAACTGCTTTATGGATTTTTACTTTACAATTTTTAACAAATTGTCAGCTGACCAAATTATTGGGGAGGAAAGTTAAAGTTCACTATTGGACTCCTGGTGTGGCACTGTAGGATCAGCAAGCACTGGACTGCAAACCACCAAGTTAGCAGTTCAAACCCACGAGCTGCTCCTAGGAAGCTCTATACAGGTCGCTGTGAGTCAGAACCAACTTGATGGCGTGGTGGTGGTGGTGTGGAATAGTGTCGGTTCTGACAAATAACGACCCTGCATAGGGGTTCCTGAAGGAGCTCTGGTAGCGTAATGGTTACGGATCGGGCTGCGAACCTTAAGGCCAGCAGTTCGAAACTACCAGCCGCTCCGTGGGAGAAAGATGAGGCGTTCTGCTCCTATAAAGATTTACAACCTCGGAAACCCTGTACAGGGTCTCTATGGGTCGGAACCGACTCGACGGCACTTAACAACAACAATAGGGTTTCCTAGGTTGTAAATCTTGACAGGAGCAGAAAGCCTCAGCTTTCTCTCACAGAACAGCTGGTAGTTTCAGGCTGCTGACCTTGAGTTGAGCAGCCCAACTTGTAACCACTATGCTACCAGAGCTTGATTTGCAGCATATAGAAGATTTCAAAAAGAGCAACTCCGACAACAAAATCCCTTTGATTACCATGCACATGCCATCTCTGAAAGTAAACAACAGGGGTAAAGTCGGTGCTAAGCCTGGCCTCATACTGATAATAACTAATATTCATCCATGATACGTGAACGAATTGAAAGAAAATCTATGCAGAACGTTAAATGATGAAGTTTCAAAAAACTTACCTTGTTTTTAAAGTTTTTGTTTTGAATTAAGTGATAGTTTACATGGGAGAACATCAGCTTTACATTCATCCTATTGTATTTCGTTTCAGTGCAATGATTACAGTCCCCTTCCTGCATCATCCAACAACCAAAGGCCACACCCTGCAAGCCCACTCCCCAGCCTTCAGTAATACTTAACAAAACTTATCTTTTTGTTAATTACCCAAATATATATTTTTGTTGTTTGATCAATGGTATTTAATAATTAAAACTCAATCTGAACAATTATTTTTAACATTTTGCGCTTTGTGACCCCAGGAAAACAATAGTTCTCAATTTATAAACATTTAAAAATAAACACGGAAGAATGACAGAGCCGTTAATGCTGAAGTCTGAAGTATGTTTAACAGACACACGGACAACCTTGTGCTCTTGTATTCCTAGTTTGCTATGATGTGATAGACTTGTACATAGTGACATGCATACCTTTAAATACACGGAGTCCTGATGTGATGCTGTAGGATAAGTATTTGACTGCTAATCACAAGGTCAGCGGTTCAAACCCACCAGCCACTCCTATCCAGGCTCACTGAGTCAGAACCCACTTGACAACATTTAACAACAACACCTATATACATGCAAATCCTAAATACATTCTACGGATAACTATTTTCAGGGGTGGATTACCAAACAAGCAAGGTAAGCACAGGTTTACTTGTGTTTACTAATCTGTAGTGAACAACTTCACATGGGTTTTCCATGAAACACATGTAAAGAATATGAAACGGTTCACTACAGATTAGTAAGTAATCCCATGCTTACCTTGCTTACTCAGTACTCTTTCCCTGTCAGGGGTTGTCGATTGAAAAGAGCCTTTGATTCTATAGACAGGCACTGTGGGGTCCAGAGAGAGACAGACGGCAGCCATACCTAGAGACAGAATATTTGATGGGGAAAAAATGTGAAATTGTTAACTACAAATTAGCTAAGCTCAAGTAAGCCAGTGTTTACTAGTTCTTGGTTGAGCCAGCACTGTCTATGTTTCATATAGACATTTTGATATGTGACTTCAGTAAATATATTTCTAAACATTAAAACATTTCTGAGACAAACAGTTACGTTCAGTGAAGCGTTTATATACTTGGTGTGGGTTTTGGTGATAACGCTATCTCCAAGGCAAGAACTACAGGCAGCCCCTGACTCAAACTTGTGTATTACAACAAACCACAAACACTCAAGTCCCTTACACGGGCATGCTTTGGAAATGGTACGGGTTGTGTTCCAGACCACCACCATACAGTGCATAGCACTGGAAAGCAAGTCACAAGATTTTTGGTTTCATATAAAAGATATGTTTATACTAGAATGTAATTTTTTAAAATGCTTTATTGTGAATTATGTGATAGTTCTCGTATATCGTTTCATTGCCATAGTTACACTCCCCTCCATGCATCACCAAACAACCAAAGGTATACCCTGCAAACCTACCCCCCCCTCGTTGGCAGCACACAACCCCTCTCCCTCTCTGGGTCCCCAGCCACTCCATCTCTCCATGTCATCGTCTCTGCCTCCATCTCTGGAGTCACTGCTTCTCTGGGTAGGGCCCTACCCTCCACTCTTCTCCATTGATGGTCCTAGGGACCTCCACTGCTGGACTGCCAAGTCAATTAGAATGGAATCTTTTAACATGCAATAGAGTTATGAAGAGGTTTGAAATATTGTAAGAATGACTAAAATGGGACACAAACACCAAGTGAACAGTGAAAGCTGGCGCCAGTAGACCAACTCAAGCAAGGCAGGGTTGCCACAAACCTTCAATTTGTGAAACAGTATCTGCAACGTGCAATAAAGGAAGGTATGCCTGTATAAAATGACAGTGTGTGCAGTATCTATGCACATCTTGTAAGAGAGACCTTTAAAAAGTTAACGGAAATGAAATGAAAATTTAATGGGATATTTCCATGAAATTCTGGAAGTCCCCTTGTGCTTTAAATCCTCTCTAGATTACTTATGCGTGGCTGACTATGTGTCGTCAAGTCCGTTCTGATTCATAGCAACCCAGTATAGAGTTTCTGAGGTTGTATCTGTTGTAGTTAGGTACTGTCAAGTTGGTGCTGACTCTTGGCGACCCTTTA
>NW_006408775.1:3785534-3788264 GCF_000296735.1 Chrysochloris asiatica
GATAACAATTATTCACTATTGTATCACAAGAGACCTATCCGCATCTACTTTCATCAGCCCCACCACCTAGACAGATTGGATACTACTCAAGGGAGATTCTTCCTTCCTCCATGCCCTCTGGATCTAGGTTCCCTCCTGAAAGATTGTAAGCCAGTCACTTCTTGCCTTTGTAGTCCCCACCCCCATTTTGAATAGCCAATGTGCAAATTGCCCATCCCTGTCTACTCTGTGTATGGAGGGGGGAATGATCCTTGCTGTAAAGATTTGTTGCCACTGTTGAGCTACTGCATCCATAGGTGTAGGTCAAGTTCATCAAATTGTATCAAATTACTCTTTTTTTTTTTTCCCCCCTCTTCTCTCTTCTAGTTGAGCTCTGATCATCCAGTCATTGAAGTCAGGTCAAGTAGGTATTATCTGCAAGTGTGGGTGTTCTTGTGCATATGCCCTCTCTTCTTATCAGCTGGACACTTCTCTCTCCACTCTAGTCCTCTGTGGCTATGTCACTGACTCTGGGCCTAAGAGTCCCCAGGTCTTGCCACACTGCTGGCCAACCAGGTCTCTATTTGGGTTCATAGGAGTCTATTGAACGTTGTAGGGCTTAGCTTGCAGCTTCATTGCTGTTTTTCTCTCACTTCCCCTTATCGGTGACGAACGTGGTCCCCAGTCAGAGTGTGTATACCCATTGAGTCTTAGTCTTGGAAGGGGGTTTGCTCTGAGGGGACCTGACCACTTGCCTTGATATCTCCTGGGCGAGCAACTTACTTGTTCTTGTAGTAATCAGTCGGTCTGCCTATACTGTTTTGTATTTTTCCTGTAGGTCTTTCTTTCAAGAAGTATCTTCTGTTCTTCTAGCCGCTCCAGGCTGGTCTGCCCATCGTTTCAAGTGGAAATCTCCCACTTCTGAAGATTCTGGATGCTGTTCAGGCTTCTACTATAGTCTTATGTATTGCAGAGGCTCCACAGGAAGCCTTCTTCACTGGGCACATTGTAGCCCCATTTTAGGTATTTCAATCAGTTATAGGCAGAAGACGGACTTACAAGCTTTCTATGGTGGTATTTCTGGCTATTCCTTTCTCTCCCTCTCCAGTGTCTATTTATAATGGTGTGCAAGGGAAACCAAGATTCAAAAGACAGCCTACCAAGCATCTTAACATTATTCCTCCTTTCCCCCATTCCAACCGTGTCTCAATCTCTGTATCCCAGAGCCCTGTTGTTCCAGGGTTGTGCATACATCATTCTTTACCTCTGCCTCACTTAGCCCAAGCAAACCTGCCTAATTGTTCTCCCACCCACTTTGTTCCTCCATTCCCCTCCCTTTTCTTGTATATTTTCCCCCTCCCCAGCACCCAAACTATCCTGTGTCTATTCCCTGCCCTGTGCTCCACCTTCCCCTCCCTCCTCTCATGCCACCCCCCACATCCCAGCAACCAGCAAAGAATCACCCCCTTTTCAGTCATTTTTGCTTTCAGGAAGTAAGGTGGTATCATCTGCATATCACAGGTTGTTAATGAGTCTTCTTCCAATCCTGATGCCATGCTCTTCTTCTTATAATCTAGCTTCTCAGATAATTTACTCAGCATACAGTGTGAATGAGTATAGTGAAAGAATACTACTGTGACACACCTCTCCTGATTTTAAACCTTCCAGTATCCCCTTACTCTTTTCTAACAACTGCCTCTTGGTCTATGTATAGGTTCCTTATGAGCACAATGAAATGTTCTGGAACACCCATTCTTCGAAATGTTATCCATAGCTTGTCATGATCCATGCAGTCATAAACCTTTGCATAGTCAATAAACTACAAGTAAACATATTTCTGGTATTCTCTGCTTACAGGCAAAATCTATTTGATGTTAGCAATGGTATCCCTAGTTCCACATCCTCTTCTGAATCTTGCTTGAATTTTTGACAGTTCTTTGTTAAAGTACTGTTGCAGCTGTTTTTTAAATTATCTTCAGCAAAATTTTACTTGCATGTAATATTAATGATATTGTTCAATAATTTGTGCATTCTGTTGGGTCACCTCTCTTTGGAATAGGAACAAATACGGATTTCTTCAAATCAGTTGGTGTAGGTAGCTGTCTTCCAAATTTCTTGGCATAGGTGAGTGAGCACTTCCAGTGCTGAATCAGTTTATTGAAAGATTTCAATTTTATCCCATCAATTTCTGGAACCTGGGTTTTCACCAATACCTTCAGTGCAGCTTGGACTTCTTCCTTCAGTGCCATCAGTTCTTGATCATATATTGTCTCTTGAAATGGTTGAACATCGACCATTTCTTTTTGGTACAGTGACTCTGTATACCTTCTATCTTCTTTGGATGCTTTCTGCATCATTCAATATTTTGCCCATAAAATTCTTCAATATTTCAACATAAGGCTTGAATTTTTTCTTCAATTCTTTCAGCTTTAGAAATTCTGTCTATGTTCTTCCCTTTTGGTTTTTTAACTCCAGGGCCTTGCACATTTCATTACACTTGACTTTGTCTTCTCGAGATGCCCTTGAAATTTCTCTTCATCTCTTTTACCTCCTCATTTCTTCCTTTTTTTTTTTTTAGCATCTCTGCACTGGAGAGCAAGAAAAACATGGCATCAGGATTGGAGGAAACCTCATTAACAACCTGCGATATGCAGATGATACAACCTTGCTTGCTGAAAGTGAAGAGGACTTAAAACATTTACTTATTAATATCAAAGAGCACAGCCTTCAGTATGGATTACATCTCAATGT
>NW_006408775.1:3789071-3795147 GCF_000296735.1 Chrysochloris asiatica
TAAGTTTGCTATGAGTCAGTACCAACTTGATGGCACCTAACAACAACAACAACACTGGAAAGCGAATTTCAAAGTCTCTTCTAACATCCATTTTGGTCCTTTCATTCTGTCTTTTTAATGACCTTGTTTTTTCTTCCTGTGTGATGTTCTTGATGTCATCTCACAACTCTTCTGCTTTAATGTCGTTAGTGTATTAGTCTAATGCATCAAATCTCTTCTGGAGATTGTCTCTAAACTGAGGTGGGACATGTTTAAGGTCATACTTTGACTTTTTTGGTCTTGTTTTAATTTTGTTTAGCTTCAACCTGAACTTGCCCATGAGCAATTGATGATTTGTTCCACAATCAACCTTGTTTGGTTGATAATATTAAGTTTTTCCACCCACAAAGGTAGTCAGTTTTACTCCTTTGTATTCTATCTGGTGATATCCATGTGTTTAGTCGCCTTTTATGTTGTTTAAAAAAGATGTTTGTAATGAAGATGTCATTGGTTTTGCAAAGTTTTATAATGTGATCTCCAGCATAATTTCTGTCACCACAGTCATATTTTCCAACTACGGATCCTTCTTCTTTGTTTCCAACTTTGTGATTTAATTCCAATCACCAGTAATTAAATACATCTTGATTGCCTGTTTGATCAGTTTCAAACTGAAGAAGGTGGTGGTGATGTTGTTAAGTGCCATCAAGTCTGTTCCAACTCATAGCGACTTGATATAGGGTTTCCAAGGAGCAGCTGGTGAGCTTGAACAGCTGACCTTGCAACTCAGACTGACCTTACAGTCCAGCACATTAGCCCTTTAACAGCACCACAGTTACATCATCACTGGCTATAGTGAGTAGTGCATAAATTTGAGTAATAGTAATATTAACTGGTCTTCCTTGTAGGCATATGGATATTATCCCATTACAGACAATGTTGTATTTCAGGATAGATCTTGAAATGTTCTTTTTGATAAGGAATGCGACACCATTCCTCTTCAATTTGTCGTTCCTGGCATGGTAAACTACACGATTGTGTGATTCACAATGACTAATCCCAGTCCATTTCAGCTCACTAATGCCTAGGATATAAATCTTTATGTGTTCCATTTCATTTTTTATATCTTCCGATTTTCCTAAATTCATACTTTGTGCATTCCATGTTCTGATTATTAATGGTTGTTTACAGTTGTTTCTCCTCATTTGGGGTAGTAGGTCTTTACTGGAGCATAAAGCCTCATGTGGAGCACCTGGGGGAACCCACGAACCACCAGGGCTCCTCACTTAGAATACCTTGTTGTTTTTAAGTGCCCTCAGTAGATTCAGACTCAGTAAAGGAGCAGCTGCTAGGGTTGAATCACCAACCTTGCAATTAGCAGTCCAGTGCTTATCCTACCCAGGATTCTTATAATATCTTCTTGTGTTATCAAGCGCTGTCCAATGAGTTCAGACTCATAGTGACCCTGTATAGCATTTCTGAGGAGCAGCTGATGGGTTTGAACTGCCAACCTTGTGATTCAATGCTGATCTTACCTGTTATTGTTTTGTTGTTACAAGCTGTTGAGTCAGTTCTGACCCATAGCGACCCTGTATGGGTTTCTAAGGAGCAACTGGCAAGCTTGAACCACCAACCTTGCGGTGCAAACCGCCATTGCGTCCAGCGCATTAATCCACAATGCCACAGCAGGACTCCATAGTACTTTGTAAATAGTGCTTCATGCTTCTTTTTATTCTTTGAGGGATTGCTTTGCCTGCTTAATTGTTTTTTTATTCCCAAATGTTTTCCATCTCTTGTGGTTGAGTCTGAAGATGCAGAACCCGCTGATACTTATCGCACAATTACAGAGGGCCAATTGTACTTAAAGCTGTCCTGAAGTTTTCAGATACATGAGTCCATTTCATTGCCTTTGTTGTTTATGCCAGTGTGGGGATTTCTGTTCATTGTCACTGAAAGAATATAGAGAATAATAATTGATTGAACATGGCGGATAAAATGATAAAATATACTAACAGTTCTTTCCTATATGCCAGTCTAAAACTTTTTATTATGGGAAGTATCAGGCATACATAAAAGCAGAGAGAATAGTATAGTGAACCCCTATGAATGCTTCAACAATCATCAGTATTGTATCGATCTTGTGCAATTCATCTTCTCCACTTTGGTTTTGGTTTTGGTTTTGTCTTGAGGGGAGGAGTAGTTTGGTCTGCCAGACTATTTTAAGGCACATCTCAGACATTATAGTAATTCATTCACCAATACATGAATTTGTTAAAGATAAACAATAACTGACAATCTCCAAAACTGTCATTGAAGAGAGTGGAGGCTCTGTCACACAGGAGAGGAGATTAATTGAGAACATGGGACAGCAATCAAAACTTAGCCAGCAACTTCTTAAGTTGCCTTCGTAAGAGGACCCCTTTGGCTTCCTCCCTGGAGTATTCATTTATGAGAAAACAAGCTTCCCAAATGCCTTATAATAAAGTTGGATGACAACCGTTGTTTGATACCTTTAATGATCGTCACAGAAACTTATTAATAACTTTCATGCTCAACTGCTGTACTTTTAATGAGTCCCATAGTGGTTCGCTCATTAAGAGTTTGGTGGCAACAGTTTTCCTGGAAGTGACTAAAGAAAAACAAAACAAAAAAAAATTACC
Organism: Chrysochloris asiatica; assembly: GCF_000296735.1. Classification (NCBI taxonomy): domain Eukaryota; kingdom Metazoa; phylum Chordata; class Mammalia; order Afrosoricida; family Chrysochloridae; genus Chrysochloris; species Chrysochloris asiatica. Next base: position 3,791,708 of record NW_006408775.1, read on the forward strand.
CACCAATTGATAATACAAGGGCATTTCTCCAAAGAACTGAAAGTGCCCTCAGGGAGAGGTCCTCATTTACCTACTCAGATTGGCTTTGAAAACATTTTCCCCCTGGAAAAAATGTGCAAATTAATATTCAGAAGATTAAAACTTCATGATAATTTAACCTCCCTCTTAGCATTCCTGCTTGATCATGTTTCTGTTTTATTAGCATTTGACTATCACGTTTTGATAACTTCTAAAATGAGAAATAGCCTGGAAATTGACTATTCCTGTTCTACTTTCCCCTCACCATTTGTTGTTATGCTTTGTAATGAGGACATTTTCTCTCTTTTTTCGTGGTTGGTATCTAGTTGTTCCCTTGATTGTCTTAACAATTCCTTCTGGAGTTATTCTTAAGTAGCTACTCTATCTTAATGACCAGTGCACTGATAGTTGTACAAACTGCTTTAAAAGATCGTTTTATGGCCAATTAATATATGCCTTACATTATCATTTATAAAAACCTGCTTGGCCAACCAAGTGTTCTTTTACAACTAAGATTATTGTTTGTCACCCTCTTGTAGTTCCCAAATTGACAATTATTCTGCTACCAAACGATCGTTCTGTCCTTATAAATGTCTAACTATATTTGTTCCTTAAAACTTTTTGTAAGATGTTAACTCATTCATTCAACACTGGGCAAATATTTGTTGAACATTTCCTATGGACAATTCATACTGACAATTCATGTTCATAAACACTTTGGTTTAGTTTTTATCTCACAAAGAATGCTGTATTTAGAATAGAGAATTTTCTAGACTTTTTTTTCATTTAATTTGTATTGTATAAAAGAATATTTGTACTTTATATAGCCATTTGACTGGCTTTCAGTGATCAGTTTCTCGCTTGATTTTATTTTCAGCTCAAAGTCCAGTTCCCCAAAAATAGAATAGGGGAAACACACCTCTCCTACCTTACATACCTTAGTATTAATCTTTTTTAAAGATGTGATTGAATTGCCTTAGCCTCGCTACTTTTTCTAGAGTGGACTTTAACATTCACATGAGGATAACATCTCCAAATATTTACACTGATTTATGGGTTGCTATGAGTCAGAACCGACTCAACAGCACTTAACAAGAGCAACAACAGATATATATAACAAACAGAGAGGTAACTTAAATAAATATGTCTCTAAACATTTCTGAGACAAACAGACCTGTTAAGTGAAGCATTTATGTACCTGGTGTGGGCATTGGTGATAAGACTTTATCTCCAGAGAATGCTAAAACTACAGACAGCCCCTGACTTACGTTCTGAGTTACGACAAACCACATTTATGACCAACCACACTTAACAAAGAAAAAATTCAAGTCCCAACTTGCAAACTTGAAAGATTCTATGAGCATTCCTGCACACAATGGAAAAATACTGAATGATGCAAAAAACATTAAAAGAAGATGGAATCAATACACAGAATCACTGTACCAAAAAGAAATGGTCAATTTTCAACTGTGTCAAGAAGTACTATATAATCAAGAACTGATGGTATTGAAGAAAGAAGTCCAAGATGCTCTGAAGGCATTGTGGTAAACAACGCTTCCAAGAATTGACAAATACAAGTGGAAATATTGCAACAAACTGATGTAGTACTGAAAATGTTCACTTGTCTGTTGCCAAGAAATTTGGAAGACAGCTTCCTGGGCAGTTAATTAGAAGAGATCCACATTTGTTCCCATTCCAAGGAAAGGTGACCCAACGGATTGTGGAAGTCATCAAACAATATAATTAATACCATAAGTAAAATTTTGCTTAAAATAATTTTTAAAAGTATTGCAGTAATACGTCAACAGGGAACTGCCAGAAATTCGAGCCAGATTCAAAAGAAAACATGGAACAAGGAATATCATTGCTGACATTAGATGGATCTTAGCAGAGAATACTAAAAAGATGCCCACTTGTGTAAACATCTCATGGACTTTAATTTCCTTCTGCTTCAGCCTGAATTTACATATGAGCGATTGGTGGTCTGTTCCACATTCTACCCCTAGCCTTGTTTTGGCTGCTGATGTTGAGCTTTTCCACTGTGTCTTCCCACAGATATAGTCAATTTGATTCCTGTGCATTCCCTCTGGTGAAGTCCATGTATATAGTCACCTCTTAGGTTGGTTTAAAAGATATTTCAATGAAGAAGTAAATTGGTCTTGCAAAATTCTATCACACGATCTGCAGATCATTTCTGTCACCAATGTCATATTTTCCAAACTGGATCCTTCCTCTGTTTCCAACGTTTGCATTCCCATCACCAGCAATTGTCAATATATCTTGAATGCATGTTTGATTAATTTCAAGCTGAACAAATTGGTAGAATTCTTCAATAACATTATTACTACTTTAGTGTTTGATGTACACATTTGAATAATAATTTCATTAGCTGTTCTTCCTTGTAGGTATATGCATATTATCCTATCACAGACAACACTGTACTTCAAGATAGATCTTTTGAGGACTTCCATCAATATGGCAGACTAGCAGATGCACTATGTGGCCCCTCTACAACACAGATTCAAGAGACAAAACAGAAAAATGAAAATTCTGGCACCATAAACTTCAGAAGAAAGATTAGAGAGGTGGATGGAATGCTTGCTGGGAGCAGGGACAGCGAGAGAGGGAGACTGGTGAATGGTTGGCCAGACTGCGCTCAACCATCTTGTGAACAGTTTTGGCAGTGAAGGGAGGCCGGCAGAACAGATTCCTACAGGCAGTTGAAAAAATGCAATTACTTCTTTTCCCCACCCTCCCCTGGTGACCAGAAATGTGACCAGTTCCCACTCTCATCCACTCTAAGTCCAGATCCTGCTTTCCAGGAGTTCCGAGCCTTGAGTTTCAGGAGCCCCTAAGAGATTTCTCCCCTCTGGGTCCAACAACTGCACTGTTTGTTTTTACAAATATGACAACCCTACAATGTCCCAGAGACAACAGATAATTTTACTCAACCAAAGAAGAGAATGGCTCAAACAAGTGACCAAGATGCAGAGCCTGAAAATATCTGTGAGGAAGAAAAAATTATAGAACTAACTGAAAAAGAATTCAAAAGAATTATAATTAGGTACCTTCAAAGGATTGATAGAATAGTTGAAAGAATACAATAAAAATTTTAACAAGAATTCAGAACACTATAAGCACAAACAGACAAACCAAGGAGAACGCAATAAAAATTTTAGAAGAATTCAGGAAAACACTACAAGCACAAACAGACAAAGTGAATGAAAAAATTGAAACAATACAAAACCTGCAATTAAAGAGCCAGAAAATTAATACTAAGATCTCAGAAATGGATGATAGATAATACATTGAAAGGGAAAAGGAGTAGTGTGAAGCAATGGGAGTCTGAATTAGTGAGCTTGAAGATAAGTCTCTCAATACTAGTATGTTAGAAGAATAATCAGAAAAAAGAATGGAAAAAT
>NW_006408775.1:3795532-3798069 GCF_000296735.1 Chrysochloris asiatica
CATATCATAATCAAACTTTCCAAAATCAATGACAAGTACTGAGAGCAGCACAGGAAAAACAAAAGTTACCTAAAAAGAAGAACCAATAAGACAAAACTCTGATTTCTCAACAGAAACCAGGCAGGCAAGAAGGCAATGGAATGACATACATAAAACTCAGAAAGAAAAGGAGAAGACACCGAAGTCATATACCCAACAAAGCTGTCCCTCAAATACTGAGGGTGAAATTATGTTATTTCCTGGTAAAAAAAAAAAAATTAATTTGTAATGACCAGATGAAATTTACAAGAAATGCTAAAGGACAGCAGACCACAATCTGACATTACCATACATGGCAATACCACCCAAAACTCAATTCAGATGTAGTAATATTTTAAGTAAAATAAACCTACAAGACTGGAAATAGGGAACCAGAGATATCAATGTATGAAGTAGTAAACAAAGAAAAACAAGGAATCCTGTAGATACAGAACTCCCAAATAACAAGGAAGTCAAGTAGATTTCAATATAAAACAGACCTTTTGAAGTAGGAAAAAAAAATTTTAATTCAAGGTAATCTCAAAGAAAAAGAATACACCTGCAAATCAAAATGATAAAAAGAGGAAACTCAGAAAGATTTAATAAACATTAACACAACAGAAAAGAAAGATAAGAAAACCCACAAACAAAATGAATTCAGCGTAGAAAGTTATGTGGAACAAAGAATCCAGCAGTACCACAAAAACACCCACAGGAAAATGACATCTATCAATTCATACTTATTGATAATTACACTGAATGTAAATGGATTAAAGGTACCAGTGAAGAGACATAAAAAGCAGAATGAATAAGAAAACAGGATCCGTCAATATGCTGTCTTCAAGAGACACATCAAAAAGATGGAAACAGCCTAAATACCCATCAACAGAAGAATGGTTAAACAAACTTTGGTCCAGACACACAAGGGAATATAACAAAACCTTGAAGAATAGTGATGAATCTGTGAAACACCTCACAACTTAATTAAACCTGAAGGAAATTTTTCTGAGTGAAATTAGTAAATCACAAAAGGACAAATTGTGTGACACCAATATAAAAAGTCAGAAAAAAATTTAAAAGGTTTTATTCATTAAAGAAACAATCTATGATGGTTATAAGGAGCTCCGGTAGCATAGTGGTTGTAAGTCAGGCTGCTAACCTCAAGGTCAGCAGTTTGAGACTACTAGCTGCTCCACAGAAGATGAGGCTTTCTGCTCCCGTAATAATTTACAGTCTCAGAAACCCTATACACGGTTACTATGAGTCAGAACTGACTCCACAGCACACAACCACCACTAGCATGATGGTTATGGGAGGAGGGAAGAGGGGAGGGAAATGATTCATAGGCTAGAAGATAGACACGTATTAACATTGGTGACAGAGCAGGCAATATAAAAGAGGGACGTTAGCAGAGGAAAGATGAAGATAGTGAAAGACACAGGGAGCAATGTAATCGTTCAAGTGACTAGAGGTAAATAGTGTTAACTGTTGGTATGTGGAAGAGTTTGCAACATGTAAGGCTTGTTGAATGTGAAACTGATGATTGGCTCTGTAAACCTTCACTCAATTCACAGTAAAAAAAATTTTTTAAAAAAAAAGGAAATTTTCAAAAAAACTAAAAAAAAAAATTATTCATTGTGAACTGAGCGAAGGTTTACTAAGTAGATAGATCATCAGTTTTACATTCAAGCAAATTACATACTTTGCTTCATTACAATGATTGCAATCACCTCCATGTACTATCAGCTAACTTTCTGAAGCTCAAACATATACATAAGTATTCTGGGGGGTTCTTGTTTAAAGGCCTTTCTTCTGTTCCTAGTATTAACTGCTTATTTTCTTCCCCTTCATTTAAGACATTCCTCAATGAATGTTTTGTTTGTATGTATGAATATTTGTGGAGTTCCGAGGTGGTGCAAATGATTAACGTACTCAACTGATAACTGAAAGTTTAAGGGTTCCAATCCACCCAGCAAAACCTCATAAGAAAGTCCTGGCAATCTGTTTTTATAGTTATTAGATATCCTGTTAAGTCAATACTGTTGAGTTGGTATTGACTCATGCACCCTTATGTACAACAGAATGAAACACTGCCCTGTCCTGCTCCAATCTCACAATCATTGCTACACTTGAGTTCATTGCTGCCGTCACTGTTGGGGGAGCTTCCTCTTTTTTGCTGACCTTTCATTTACCAAGTATGATGTCCCCCTCCAGGGACTGGTTCCTTCTGATAATATGTCCAAAGTATGAACAACGACCCCCACTTGTTTGCCAGTGTGTCGTACTGTGGTGACTTGTGTGTTGCTGTGATTCTGGAAGCTATGCCACGGGTATTTTAAATACCAGCAGGGCCACCCATGGTGGACAGGTTTCAGCTGAGCTTCCAGATGAAGACAGACTAGGAAGAAGGAGGAACGGACTACTTCCATCACTGAAAACCTTATGAATAGCAATGGAACACTGTCAGCTCCAGAATATTAAATGTTGAAACATGATGCAGAGCACCAGAATATTGTCTG
>NW_006408775.1:3798169-3800332 GCF_000296735.1 Chrysochloris asiatica
CCACCACTAGCATGATGGTTATGGGAGGAGGGAAGAGGGGAGGGAAATGATTCATAGGCTAGAAGATAGACACGTATTAACATTGGTGACAGAGCAGGCAATATAAAAGAGGGACGTTAGCAGAGGAAAGATGAAGATAGTGAAAGACACAGGGAGCAATGTAATCGTTCAAGTGACTAGAGGTAAATAGTGTTAACTGTTGGTATGTGGAAGAGTTTGCAACATGTAAGGCTTGTTGAATGTGAAACTGATGATTGGCTCTGTAAACCTTCACTCAATTCACAGTAAAAAAAATTTTTTAAAAAAAAAGGAAATTTTCAAAAAAACTAAAAAAAAAAATTATTCATTGTGAACTGAGCGAAGGTTTACTAAGTAGATAGATCATCAGTTTTACATTCAAGCAAATTACATACTTTGCTTCATTACAATGATTGCAATCACCTCCATGTACTATCAGCTAACTTTCTGAAGCTCAAACATATACATAAGTATTCTGGGGGGTTCTTGTTTAAAGGCCTTTCTTCTGTTCCTAGTATTAACTGCTTATTTTCTTCCCCTTCATTTAAGACATTCCTCAATGAATGTTTTGTTTGTATGTATGAATATTTGTGGAGTTCCGAGGTGGTGCAAATGATTAACGTACTCAACTGATAACTGAAAGTTTAAGGGTTCCAATCCACCCAGCAAAACCTCATAAGAAAGTCCTGGCAATCTGTTTTTATAGTTATTAGATATCCTGTTAAGTCAATACTGTTGAGTTGGTATTGACTCATGCACCCTTATGTACAACAGAATGAAACACTGCCCTGTCCTGCTCCAATCTCACAATCATTGCTACACTTGAGTTCATTGCTGCCGTCACTGTTGGGGGAGCTTCCTCTTTTTTGCTGACCTTTCATTTACCAAGTATGATGTCCCCCTCCAGGGACTGGTTCCTTCTGATAATATGTCCAAAGTATGAACAACGACCCCCACTTGTTTGCCAGTGTGTCGTACTGTGGTGACTTGTGTGTTGCTGTGATTCTGGAAGCTATGCCACGGGTATTTTAAATACCAGCAGGGCCACCCATGGTGGACAGGTTTCAGCTGAGCTTCCAGATGAAGACAGACTAGGAAGAAGGAGGAACGGACTACTTCCATCACTGAAAACCTTATGAATAGCAATGGAACACTGTCAGCTCCAGAATATTAAATGTTGAAACATGATGCAGAGCACCAGAATATTGTCTGAGATCGTGCTGGACAATGCGCCTTTCATGTTGGAAGGCACTCAAAATACAACTGGGGAAAGATACCTCCTCAAAGTAGATTTGACGGTAACACGAATGGAGTAAAGCTTTCAGGACCTGCATATGCTGATGGGGCACAACTCAAAATGGGAAGAAACAGGAGCAAATGTCCATTAATCAGAACATGGAATGTATGAAATATGAACCTAGGAAAATTGGAACTTGTTAAAAATAAAGTGAAACACACAAGCATCAATATCCTAGGCGTTAGTGAGCTGAAATGGACTGGCATTAGCCATTTTGAATCTGACAATCAAACGGCTACTATGCTAGGAATGACAAATTAAAGAGAAATGGTGTCATATTCATCATCAAAAACAGCATTCCAAGATCTATCTTGAAGTACAACCCTGTCTGTGATAGGATAATATCCACATACCGACAAGGAAGACTGGAGTCCTGGTGTAGCACTGTGGGTTAATGCACCAGACTGCAAAACCATTTGAACTGCAAAGTTGGCATTTCAAGCTCACCATATGCTCCTCAGAAACCCTATAGAGGGTCACTATGGATCATAACTGATTCGACGGCACTTAACAATAACAACAAGGAAGACCAAGGAACTCTGGTAGTGTAGGGGTTACGAGTTGGGCTGCTAACCTCAAGGTCAGCATTTTGAAACTACCAGCTAGTCAGTGGGAGAAAGATGACACTTTCTACTTTCATAAAGATGTACAGCCTCTGAAACCATATGTAGGTCGCTATGAGTAGGAATTGACTCTAAGGCAAACCATCAGCACTAGCACAAAGAGACCAGCTAATTCCACTATTATTCAAATTTACACACAAACCACTAAAGACAGTGATGATGAAACCGAAGACTTCTACCCACTTCTTGAAGGAACTCTGGTAGCTTAGTGGTTACAAGTTAGGC
>NW_006408775.1:3801665-3806791 GCF_000296735.1 Chrysochloris asiatica
GAAATCATCAGACAATGTCGTTAATACCACATGCAAGTAACATTTTGCTAAAGTGAATACAAAATTGGCTGCAGCAGCAAAATGACAGGGAGCTGCCAGAGGTTCAGGCCGGATTCTGATGGGGCTGTGGAAAGAGGGCTATCATTGCTGATGTAAGATGGATCCTAGCTGAAAGCAGAGAATACCAGAAAGAAGTTTACCAGTGTTTTATTGACTCTGCAAAGGCTTTCTATTGCATGGATCATGACAAGCGATGACAACATTGTGGAGAATGAGTATTCCGGAACATTTAATTGTGCTCATGAGGAGCCTGTATATAGACCAAGAGGCATTTAGTTGTAAGGCTAGAATAAGGAAACACTGAATGGTTTAAAATTAGGAAAGGTGTGCACCAGGGTTGTATTCTTTCACCACACTTATTCAATCTGTATGATGAGCACTTAATCTGGGAAGCTGGATTATATGAAGAAAGTGGTATCAAGAATGGCAAAATACTTATTAACAATTTGGTAAATGGAGGGGATCGTAATCATTGTAATGATTTGTTGAATGTAAAACTGAAGATCTGCCCTATAAACTCACTCAATTAAAAATAAAAGCTTTTTACAAACAAAAAAAGAATCACCTCAATCTTGACCCACGTGATTTACTGATACACCAAGAAAGTATCTGCACACAATAATTGAGGCTCAACAATGTGATGTCAATAGTATTGTCATGCATAAATTTTGTCAAAAACAGAAGATTTAACAGCCATCAGTTAAGGAGTTACTGAATGATCTTGACTCTTGAGTATAGTGATTTTATTTATCACTATGAAGTGTGGTAGCTGAGACAAGAGAACATACGCATGCAAGTTTACAAACTGAGGGATGAAGTCAAGCAGTTCATGGAGATGAAGGGAAAACCTGCCAGGGAGTTCAGTGATAGCAAGTGGCTGGGTGATCTAGTGTTCATGGTAGACATTGCAAATTTCCTCTCAGAGGTGAACGTCAAATTGCAGGGCTCCAACCAGCTTCTTCGCTCCCTGATTTCAAACATGAAATCATTTGAAGCTAAATTAAGGCTATGGAGGGTACAACTCAAAAGGAATAACACAGTGCATTCCCCCACTATGGAAAGACAAAAGCTTTCTATGACCCTTGAATATGCTGAACTAATTGAGACATTTAGTGAAAGATTCAAAGACTTGAAAAGTAAACAAATGGAATTGAGCATCTTTGCAACACCATTCAATGTGGAACCAGGTGATGTGCCTGATAATGTACAACATGAAATCATTCAGCTGTAAAGTGATGATGAGCGGGACCCTGGGTACAATGATGTCCCCGGCTTGAGTTTTAAAAACGCTACATAAGCAATGATGAACTTCCCACTTTGAGGGGCATGCATAGAACTATGCATGTGTGTTGGAAGAACTTACTGCTGCAAGCAGTTCTTTTCAAAACTTACCAGTACCCTCTCCATTGGAACAATAAACAACATCCATATAAATGGAGAAAATATTGAAGTTGCCAAAGACTTCAGTTTGCTCAAATTTACCATAAGACTCATGGAAGCAGCAGTCAAGAAATCAAATGATGTATTGCATTAGGGAAATCTGCACTAGACCTCTTTAAAGTGTTCAAGAGCAAAGATGTCAGTTTGAGGACTATGGTACACCTCATCAAAACTTCATATAAATGTGAAAGTTGGATAATGAATAAGGAAGACTGTAGAAGAAATGATGCATTTGAGTTATGGTATTGGAGGAGAATATTAAAAGTAGTATAGACTCATTAACAATCTGCCATATGCAGGTGACACAACCTTCCTTGCTGAAAGTGAAGAAGACTTAAAATATTGACTGATGAAGATCAAAGAGCACAGCCTTCGGTATGGATTGCATCTCAATGTAAAGAAAACAAAAATCCTCACCACTGGACCAATAAACAACATTCTTATCAATGGAGAAAAGATTGAAGTTGTCAAGAACTTCATTCTTCTTGGATCAACCATCAACACTCATGGAAGCAGCAGTCAAGAAATCAAATGACGTATTGCATTAGGCAAATCTGCTGCACAAGACCTTTTTGGAGTGTTGAAGAGCAAAGATATCAGCTTGAGAACTAAGGTGGGCCTAACCCAAGCCATGGTATTTTCAATAAGTTCATATGCATGTGAAAGCTGGACAGTAAATAAGGAAGACTGTAGAAGAACTGATGCTTTTGAGTTATGGTGTTGGAGGAGAATATCGAAAGTGCCCTGGGCTGCCAAAAGAACCAATAGATCTGTGTTGGAGGAAGTGCAGCCAGAGTGCTCCTTAGAGTCCAGGATGGCCAAACTTCGTCTCTCATACCTCAGACATATTGTCAGGAGGGACCAGTCACTGGAGAAGGATATCATGTTTCATAAGATAAGGGTCAGAGAAAAAGAGGAAGACCCCCAGCGAGATGGATTGGCAAAGTGGTAGCATCCATGGGCTCTAGTGTGGCAACAATTGTGAGGTTGGCCCAGGACTGGGCAGTGTTAAATTCTGTTGTGCATAGGGTCGCTATGAGTCAGGACCAACTCAGTGACACCTAACAACAACAACATAGACTGCCAGAAGAACAAATCAATCTGTGTTGGAAGAAGTACAGCCAGAATGCTCCTTCTGCCGTACCATCAGTATGGACCAATCCGTGGAGAGGAGAACATCATACTTGGTAAAGTGAAGAGTCAGAGAAAATGAGGAAGACCCCCTTCGACATGGATTGGCACAATGGCATCAGCCATGGGCTCAGGTGTAGCAATGAATGTGAGATTGGCCCAGGACCGAGCAGTGTCTTGTTCTGTTGTACATAAGGTTGTTATGAGTCGATACTGACTAGATGGAACCTAACAACAACAAGAAGAGACGTAGTCTGGCCATCCTGGCTTCCAAGGAGCATTCTATTCTGGCTTTCGTTCTTCCAGAACAGATTGGTTCATTCTTCCGACAGTCCATGGTACTTTTTATATTCTCCAGGCAATCTACTTCCAGAAAATCAGCCATTGAAAACTATATGGAGAAGAGTTTTGCTCTAACACACATGTGGTCACCATGAGTCAGAACCAACTTGAAGGAAATTAGTGAGTGGTATATCTGAGTCTGTTTGGATGGATACATACATAGAGTTTTCTTTCTCAAAAATGAGATCATACTCGACAAATTGTTCAGCATATTACTGTCTTCTGCACTAAGCAATATGCCTAGGACATGCTTCATTGTCAGAACAGAGAAATCTACCCCATTCATTTAAGCGACTACGTGCTGTTGTTGTTAAGCTCTGTTGAGTCTGAGACTTATAAGGTTTCCAAGGAGCAGTTGGTGGGTTTGAACTGTTGACCTTGTGGTTGGCAGTCTAGTGCTAATCCTATAATACCACTGGGGTTCCCAGTAGTACTTCATAGAGGTGCCATAATTATTGGAGTCCCATGCTGATGACCATTTATCTCCTAATTTTTCATGAGCATGGATTTGGGAATCAAATAGCCCTCCTCTGAGACCCTGGCTCTGTCAGTTAGTAGGTATTTGCCTCAGGCAGGTGACCTAATACCTCTGAGATTTGGTTCCTTCCTCTGTTGTAAAACAAGAGTCATGTATCTGCCCTGGTGTGGGTGGTTGTGATCATGTCTATAAACTACTGAGCCCAGTGGTCACAGCCAATAAGCAGTGGTGACGATACTGAGGGACTAGTTGGGTCTGAGAGCCCCGCTGGGCAGGAACGTGGACAATCCTGCTCACTGTTGAGATGCAGCAGCACCGGACACAGTACACAGTTTGGGATTGTTGCTTTTCTGTTTTTAAAGGCACTGGTGTGGCGCTGTGGGTTAATGTGCCAGACTACAAAGCCGTTTGAACTGCAAGGTTGGCGGTTCAAGCTCAACAGCGTCTCCTTGGAAACCCTATGCAGTATCGCTATGACTGACTCGACGGCACTTAACAACAACAACATTTTTTTTTTTTTTAAGTTTTAGATTTATAGAAAAATGGTACAAAAAGTTCCTATCTACCCTTTCTGTCCTGCACAAAACAAAAACCCAAACAGATTCACTACTGTTGAGTGGCTTCTGCCTCAGAGACCCTGTAGGTCAGAGCAGAACTGCACCCTATGATTGTCCAGACTTTACGAGACTTGTTGTTAAATGTCATTGAGTTGGTTACGACCGATAGCGGCCCTGTATAGGGGTTCCGAGGAGGAGCTGTTGGTTTTGAACTGCCAGTTTTGTGCTTCAAGCTGGCCTTGCGGTCCAGCATATTATCCTGCAGCAACTTGCGAGGGAAAAACAGACCGTACTACACATCCCCCCCGCTGCCATCAAGTTGATCCTGACTCATAACTAACTCCTCTACAGGACACAGAACTGCTTCTCAGGGTTTCTGAGACTTTAAATCCTTATGGGAGCAGACCGCTTTCTTGCTCCAAGTGACTGGGTGGTTTGAATGCTGACCTTTGGAGTAACAGTCCAATGCTTAACCCAATGAGCCACCAGGGCTCTCTCTCCCCTAATCTTATTATTAACATCTTACATTACTGTTAGGAGCCCTGGTGTGGCCCTATAGGATAAGTACTGGACCACATGGTTGGTTTGAACTGCAAGGTTGGGAGTTCAAACACACCAGCCACTCCTGGGAACCCTATGCAGCATCGCTATGAGTCAGAATCAACTAGACGGCACTTAACAACAACAGGATACGTATATGGAGCCTTGATGGTGCTGTAGGATAAGCACTGGACTACTAGTCACAAGGCGGGCACCCACACACACAACAACCCACTCTGAAGAGAGTCGGGGCGGGGGGAGTCTTCTGCTCTCTGAAAGCCTTGTTATTGTTTATTGTTAAGTGCCCTTTGACTCGAGTCCAACCCATAGTGACCTTGTACAGGGTTTCTGCAGAGCAGCTGGTGAGCCTGAACCACTGACCTTGCTAACCGACTTAGCAGTCCAGCATAGTAACCCACAGCGCCACACCAGGACTCCCTCGGGAAGCTTTACAGACTCGGCAATCCTGAACAGGGAAACTAGGAGTCGGAATTGACTCGATGGCAGTGAGTTTGAGTTTTGTTGTTTTTGTTGTTGTTAAGTGCTGTTGAGCTGGTTCTGATTCACAGCGGCCCTAT
>NW_006408775.1:3807336-3808611 GCF_000296735.1 Chrysochloris asiatica
AGCAACGTGCATTTATGTTTCCTCGGTGCCTTTTCACAGCTTGCTAGCTCATTTCTTTGTATTCCTGAAGAATTTCCATCTTCGGATGCACCACCGATGGTTTCTCCATTCAGCTATCTGAGGACAGCCTGGTGGCTTCCAAACAACAGAAGTGCCTAGCTCACTTAGAAACTGCCGGATTGTCTTCCAAAGCAGCTGCACCACTTTGCATTCTGTGACTCTTTCTGGAATTCATTCATGTGGTTTCTGAATCAACACTATCAGGGTTATTTATCTTCTATGACATCTCGTGGCCTAATCAGATCACCAGTCACCTTGTATGTACCCAGCATCCTTTGTAAGTTACTGTTTTTCACCCAAGATGGTTTCTGTGATGGCCAGAGATCATGAGATACTCTCCACATGCAAAAAAATATATATATAAGTAATTTTTTTAATCCTCAAAGATAACATCTCACACATGATGAGTCAGTAGTACTAGCTTCTTATGCATAGGATAAAGAGCCCTGGTGATGCCAGGAGTTAAGCACCACACTGGCAAACACAAGATTGGCAGTTCAGATCCACTGAGTGAGGATCGGGTCACCTGCCCCATGTGCTGTACAAATGCACACCATAAAATATACATTTATAGTACAAACCATATAGAACTAAGAGGAAAATTATCTAATTGGTAAGGATTCATAAACGCATTTATTACTATTACTTCAATTATTAGTCTGCGTTCAGGGAGGGAGTTGAGCATCAGACCGAGTCCATTCTTTAGGGACAGTGTTGTTCCTGTCTTCTGACCAGACTGACGCTGCACTAATTGCCTGTGGAGGTCACAGAGGGCCCCTTGGACTCCGGAGAATTAGCCAGAGTGAGCCAGGCTACCACGGCCAACCAGCACTCCTCAGAGGACCAGGACCAGCCCTGTAGTTAAAAATTTAGGGCCTCAATCTGTAGGATTACAAGGACCTCGGATGAATTGAGGGCCAACCCTGAAGTCAGAGGTATGTATGTTTCCACAGATAATTGGTTGACTTTCATTACTGGAGGAATCAGGGAGAGAAAGACCAAGAGGGAAAGAAGATGGGAAAGGAGAGAGACGGGGACGTATGTCCAGTGGCCTTTCAAGGAACTGGGCTTGGATTCTGCAAGAAACATTGGAGGTCATCTTGAAGCTACTAGAGTCCTTGGTCAATTTCTAGAGATGTTTATGACTTCCGCAACAGTGTAGAGAAGACAAGGGAAGGAAAACTTTAAAAATTGTTCAACTACAAAGAGGAATGT
>NW_006408775.1:3811722-3818697 GCF_000296735.1 Chrysochloris asiatica
ATTTCAGAACTGAAGAGTGGTCACGGGCCGTAGTCTCAGGTTTCTCCAGTCTCTTTCTGACCAGTAAACCCTTCAGGGTGTTTTTTTGGGGGGATTATCAACTTGTTTTATGAGAAGATATGGTATAAATGACGGAATGTAAGTGGATATTTGGTACATTTTGTAGAAACGGTAGAGGTAAATCCTACATGCAATGTACTGCCTTGTTGACCCAGGAAGTCACACCTGTTGCCATAGGGAAACCAGGTTCAAGCTTAGGTCTCTCTGTCCCTGTCTCCCAGAGTGTTCTTGTTAAAGAGATACTCCACCAAGACAGAATCCAAGGCCCCCATCTTGTGCAAGTTGGTATGTAGTCACCCAGTTCTTTGCTGGATCTCACCTGCTCATTCAGGTAATGCGTCTCAATGAAGTCACACAAATGGGGGTCGTCGTTCTTGTCAGTGGCCAGTTTGTGCAGTTCCAGTGGTGACTGAGTAACACTTTTTTCCTAATGTAACACGTACTCTATTGCATTCTGCCTGCTCTCCCAGTCATCTCCATCTGGTTTCCTGACATCCTGAAGGAAGATTCGGCCACCTTGCTGGTTCTGCAGCTTCTTCAGTTTCTCAGCATCTTCCCTATTCTCGTGAGATAGGTGCAGAACATGTTTGGCAAAATTCTTCAAAGCCATATTATCACAGTGGAAGTCTTAAGACATGGACAGGTGTATATCTCCAGGGTGAGGAGGTGGAGGGCTGACCGGGAGTGGCTGACTGGGCTGAGGCTGGTAAGCATTGTGTTCTGTCAAGCACTGTTGAAGCAGGAGGTCACAGTGACTCTTTGAAGGAACTCTCTCAGAGATATCTTTTTAAGGTTTAAAAATAATCTCAGCACAAGAATGCCTAAACTTGGAGATAGTATCTATTTGACCTAGCTCAACAGCTTGATAATCAGAACTTGAGTAGAGGAAGGTTGGAAAAAAAAAAATTTTTTTTTTTGATAAAGGAAATGAATGTGAATCTCTACAATTTGATGAACTTGACCTATACTTACGGATATAGTAGCTGAAAATACCAACTGAGATGGAAGAAGTCTTCACATAAAGTATCAATCCTATCCCCTCTGTATACAGGGTATATAAAGACGGGCAACTGAGGTATTGCCTAACTACAATATAGGCATGAAGTGACTGGCTTACAAGGTTTCAAGATGGAGTTTAGTTTAAGTGTGCGGGGGAAGGTAGAATCCTCACTGAAAGTTTTCATCTTGTCTAGATTAGGTCAGCTGTTCGAAACTACCAGCTGTTCCGTGGGAGTAAGATGAGGCTTTCTGCTCCTGTAAAGATTTACAGCCTCAGAAACAGGGTCACTATGAGTCGGAATCGACTCCACAGTACTTAACAACAACAACATAACATATTTAAGGAACTCTGGTAGCGTAATGGTTACAAGTCAGGCTGCTCACTTGAAGGTCAGTGGTTGGAAACTATTAACTATTCTGCAGAAGAAAGATGAGACTTTCTGCTCCCAGAAAGATTTACAGATTTGAAAACTCTATGCATGGCACACAACCACCACCACCATAACATATTTGGAGTCCTGGTGTGATGCTGTAGGATAAGCACTCAACCATAGGGTCATTTTGAATCACAAGGTTGGCAGTTCAAATCTACCACCTGCCCTTTGAAAACCCTATGCAGGTTCACTATGAGTCTGAACTGACTTGATTGTACTTAACAAAAACAACAACATAGCATATTTAACCTCTTTTTTGTATTTTTAGTTGGTTGTACCTAAACTTCCTTGGTCTTATGTGACACTTTTATTCATTCTTCTTTTATCTCCTCCTAGCTCACACATTCTACTGTATTTGGTGAATAAGTCTTTGTTTACTCCTTCCATCCTTCCATTATTCTCATGACTTTATAGACTTACGTTTTTCTCAAACTTCATCATTTTAGATTAGCATTTTTCATCTGGAAGTGGAGAAATTTAGAAGGGAAGGGAGGAGACTTATCAGAAGCACCCGGGGAGCTTTCTCAAATACAGTGGGTTTACTTCCCACCTTCCCTGAGCAGATCAAGGCTTGGATTAGGGGATGTTTATATTGAGAACAGTGGTGGTGGTGATGTGCCTGAAAATCAGTTTTGACTCATAACAACCCTGCATAGGGTTTCTGAGGCTGTAAATCTTTACAGAAGCAAAAAACCATATTTTTCCCAATGGAATGTCTGGTAGTTTTGAACTGCTGACCTTCAGGTTAACAGCCCAATTCATAACCACTACATTACCAGAGCTCCTTATAATGAGATTTATCTACATCTAATTTTGATGGTCTACTCCCTCAATTGTACTGAACAGAACAGCTTTAATTTTCTGTTCTGTCTTCCTTCATTTCTGTGACAGTTCATGTCTGCCATTCTGGTAAAGGAAAGTTTCTATTCTCTGTGAGACTGACCATGATTGGGGACTGCGATGAATGTTTGCAATCACAACACTTAAACTGGCGCTTCACTCTAAAGCCCAGAGACCTAGGAGATCTTCCTGGATGTAGCTCCACCTAACCCAACAGCTTCTCCACTTGCTTTTCTCCCAGCAGTTTTTCCAGCACAGATTTCTCAAGACACTGAAGATATCCAGTGATGGAAGAGGCCAACAATATCTCCTCAGAGGGCTTCATCCTGATGGGTTTGTCTGACCACCCCCAGCTGGAGATGATTTTTTTTGTAGTCATCCTCATTTCTTACTTAATGACCATAGTTGGGAATTCAACCATCATCCTGCTTTCCCGCCTAGATCCCCGGCTGCACACACCCATGTACTTCTTCCTCAGCAACCTCTCCTGCCTGGATCTTGGCTTTACTACCAGCTCAGTGCCCCAAATGCTGATGAATTTATGGGGCCCAGACAAGAGTATTAGCTATGGTGGCTGTGTGACCCAACTCTATGTCTTCCTTTGGCTAGGGGCTACTGAGTGCATCCTGCTTGTAGTGATGGCATTTGACCGCTATGTGGCAGTGTGCAAACCCCTGCACTACACCACCATCATGAACCCTCGGCTCTGTTGGCTGCTGGCTGCCATTGCCTGGTTGTGTGGCTTGGGCAACTCTCTGATCCAGTCAACATTCACACTGCAGCTCCCGTTGTGTGGGCACCGGAGGGTAGACAACTTCCTGTGTGAGGTGCCCGCCATGATCAAATTGGCCTGTGGAGACACTACTCTCAATGAGGCTGTGCTCAACGGTGTCTGCTCTTTTTTCACTGCTGTGCCTCTAAGTATCATCCTGGTCTCCTACTGCTACATTGTTCGGGCAGTACTGAAGATCAGCTCGGCAGAGGGAAGGCGAAAGGCCTTTAACACGTGTTTCTCTCATCTGGTTGTGGTGTTCCTCTTCTATGGCTCAGCTATCTATGGGTATCTACTTCCAATTAAAACCAGCAACCAGGACCAGGGCAAATTCATTTCTCTTTTCTACTCCGTGGTCACACCCATGGTGAATCCTCTCATCTATACGCTGAGGAACAAGGAGGTGAAGGGGGCACTAAAAAGGCTGCTGGGGAAAGGAAGGGAAGTGGGCTGAAAGAAAACACCTCCATCAACTATTGCCTGTGTATCTTGGCATATTTTTTCTCATTATCTTTTTGGCCAGGTGAACAAGAGAAGTACTAGGCCTGGTAAAACCATCTCAGTGAAACCAAGGCATGTTCCCAACAACTGGGATGTGGTTAGTGTTATTTGCAATAGTCTGTGTTTATTTATGAGTCCTGCTGGTGTGGGACTAAAGGGTAAGTACCGGACCTCAAGATCTGTTTGAATGGCAAGGTAGACTGTTCGAATCCACCAGCCCCTCTTCAGATATCCTATGAGTCGGAACCGACTCGATCGCACATAACAACAGCAATACATTTATTTACCAAAATTCCTACTGTGGACTCCATATAATGGGGCAGACATGTATGTCCAAGGTTCAGAAATTACTAACCAAGTACAGATTTATATCACTGTCTCTGTCCTTATAGTCCACATGCTGTTCGTTATACCTTATATTTATGGAGAATTCTATGATTTTCTAAAGAAAGCACCTCTGCTTGCAGTACCCCATATAAAGTTACTATGCTCCCATGAAATCAAGGCAGGTGTTATCAACAGCGTGTGAAGACCTAAAGAGTTCACTATTGTACCCAGAGACCTATGCAGCCATTGTCCTTGTTCGTCTTTGTCTCTTCTTCTCAATAGTTCAGTATATGTGCCCATAATGGTCATCCATGTAGCCTTCTGTCATCCTCTCTTCTTTTTCTCTTATGTCTACATCTCATTTCCCTTCTGTCTCATTTAATGTTTAATGAAAAAATGTAGGAAAAAGTCATTTGCCTTTCAATCTAGCCAAAGATGACCTCTTGCTATAGTTTTATTTAAATCATCCCATATAAAAGTCCAACTAATTAGATATGATCCAGCACTGGGTATGCTAGTTTGGACTTCTGGTGTGGTGCTGTAAGATCAGCACTGGACTGAGAACCACAAGGTCAGCCGTTCAAACCCACCAGCTCCATCTCGGAAATCCTACACAGAGTTGCTATGACTCAGAACCAACTCAACAGCACTCAAGAACAAGATCAATATAGTCTAGTTAGTAGATGATAGAACCCTCTGAGATTCTTTGAGCAAGTTGAAGAGCCCAAGAAAGATCGTCTGTCCACAAAGTATGTCCTCTGACCCAAGATCTAGTCTTTCAGACCCACAGTCCTTGGAGTTCTGTAATCAGTTTAGCCCACACTGGCTCACCTCAAAGAACCCAGATATTAGAATCAAAAATGCTAATTTGTGATTTTTTTTTTTGGGATTGCCAAAGGAATCCCAACCTGCCACTACATTTCACATACTATTTACTATGACAGAGAAGTTATGTTAAAATGAGAACGTTATTTAGCAACAACAGCAGGAGAGAACAGGTGTGGCACTATAGGATAAACTCTGGACTGGTAACCACAATGTCAGCGGTTCAAATCTACCAGGTACTCTCAGAAACCCTACAAAGGGTTGCTCTGAGTCAGAACTGACTTGATGGCACAAAACAACAACAATAAGGACTACTTTACAAAACTAGTCCTGCTGTGTGCTGTAGGATAAGCACTGCACTTCTAACCACAAGGTCGTCAGTTCAAACGCACCAGCTGCTCCTTGGAAACTTTATGGGATTGCTGTGAGTCAGAATCAAGTTAATGGCACTTAACATCAATAACAACAGGACTAGTTTTAAAGGGTCTTCAGCTTTGTGTTCCAAAGAGCAACTAAATAAATGCTTTGTATACAGTAGGTATTCAATAAATGGTTAGTGGATTGAATTAACAAGCCTCATGAGTCTCCCTTTCTCATGGGAGGAGCTAGATTTGTCAAATGAACCATTTCCATGTTTGCCAGTTTGGGCTCATTCTGTCCCTTGGACAACAGTGAGCCAACAAAGGCAAATGTCATCCTTTCTACCATTTGCACAGAGGCCTCCAAAGACATCTGATTATAGTGTCCTGGACTGAATTTGGGTTTCCAGTTGCAGATCAAAGCCCTCTGTGATTCTCAGTTTCTAACATGGCAGTCTTGGGATATAGCTCCGGGACTAGCCAATTGGTGACATTATCTTGGAGAATTCATCAAAGTCCTGATTCGTAGAGGCTCAAAAACTTCATTGGTCAGTACATTTACATTAGATCAAAACTCTCTGGAAGTACACTCACAATAGTGAAGTTCCTAAAGGCTGATATATAAACAAGAATGCCATTCGATTAATTTACTAGAACTGTAACTACCAAAGACATTGAACAATCATCTCTTCTAGTCAATTCATCAAAGTAGACATATAATTTGGGCCAAAGTGAAAGAAAAGAGATATACATTCTTGAAACATTTTAGAGTTTTTAAGAACTTCCCTGTGGAAACATTTTAAACCTAATTTTAGGTTAAAGGAATGGTGAGACACAGGGAGAAAAAAAAAAAAATTGGCCATC
Source organism: Chrysochloris asiatica (assembly GCF_000296735.1). NCBI lineage: Eukaryota > Metazoa > Chordata > Mammalia > Afrosoricida > Chrysochloridae > Chrysochloris > Chrysochloris asiatica. The sequence continues at coordinate 3,817,704 of NW_006408775.1, forward strand.
ATTGAGAAGTAAGTGCATCATGGGAATCAGATATAACATTATCCATACACAGCATGTTCCATTCTGAACGGTGAGCTTGAGACTAAGTAAAAAATTTCTGGGAAGATTAAATATGGGACAAGCTCCCTGTTAATTAAGGAGTTTGAAGTTGCATTTGCAGGGGTCCAGAGGAAACCATGTTTGTTGTTAGAAATTCTGAAAGTGAAAACCAAAAAGCACCCAGACCTTTCTAAGGTTGCTTAGGTAACACTGTCCCATGTCAGGAACTCATCTTTGTTGGATTCCTTTACTATCCTCAGTTGGAAGCAATTCTACTGAAATGAACAACATTGACTTCCTAGAGTTGTGAGGATAAAATGGGTTATGTAAGAGCTCTCTTATTATTGTCATCATTTCAACTGTGTGACATTAGGTTGGCCAAAGTTCTATGGTTAAATGCTGTAGAGTGTGTTCCCATTTATAGCAACTATGTATTTACAGGGCTTTCTTTCAGCCGCAGTATGGCTGGCAGGCTCATACCGCGGACCTCGTGGTTCGCAGTCCACTGCTGTCATATGTAGCCTGAGTTTGTCCTTGTTAAGTGCTATGGAGTCAGTTCCAACTGATAGCAACCCTACGTGTATAGCTTTTCCGAGAAGTGGCTGATGGGTTTGAACCGCCAACCTTGCGGTCCAGCACATTATCCTACATGCCACACCAGGACTCCAGGGCACCAGAGTTTGTTGTTATTGTTAAGTGTGTCAAGTAGATTCCCACTCCTAAACACCCTATATAGGGTTTCCAAACAGCACCTGATGGGGGACAGACTTTAGGGATTGGCAACAAACACCAGGATCCCAGGCTCTGGATTCCCACACATTATGATTGGACCTAGGTAATGACTCAAAGGCTTTACGGGTGTGTGGATCATGACAAGCTATGGACAGCATTGCGAAGTATGAGTAATCCAGAACACTTAATTGTGCTCATGAGGAATCTGTACCTGGACCAAGAG
>NW_006408775.1:3819567-3820783 GCF_000296735.1 Chrysochloris asiatica
ATGAGGCTTTCTGCTCCCGTAAAGATTTACCGCCTCCGAAATCCCATGCAGTGTATATATGAGTTGGAACCCACTCCCCGGTATGTAACAGAGAAAAAGATGAAGACCCCCAAGTGAGATTGATTGGCAAAATGGCAACATCAATGGGCTCAAGCGTGGCAACAATTGTGAAGTTGGCCCAGGACCAGGCAGTGTTTTGTTCTGTTGTACATAGGGTCGCTATGAGTCAGTACCAACTGGATGGCACCAAACAAAAACAACGATGAGACATGGACGATCCTGTCTTTTCATTGGCGGTAAGTGCTGTCCGTTAACAGAAGACGGAAATCAAGTGGAGTAGGCGGTGCTGGAGTGTAGAGCTTGCTGGCCTGAGAGGTTTTGTTTTGGTTTGTTTAGAATTGAGGCCTTGCGCATGCCTGTGAGAATCTCACTTCACCTTCCCAGAGTGCCCTGCGACAGCTTCCCGTTTGGGCAAAATTGCTGGTAACTGTCGTGAGGGGAAGTGAGGCGAGTTGGTCCTGAGTAGACAGAGTCCGATTAAGGGCTGCAGCCCCCTTGCGACCTGGGCTTCCGGAAGGCAAAGACTCGAGTGGCGGTGGACAAGGGCCTCCACCCTTCGTTTGGACAAGTGTGAGGACTGACCCCCGGGGAAGGCTCCTTTGAAAGATCCCGAGGCCTGTTCTGGAGCAGCTGAATTCAAATGTTTTCTTCACTGAGGCCCTTTGCATCCTCCCGTCCTTGTTCTGGGCTCAGGAGCCACTAAGACCCCGCAGACATGCTCCTTTCCCTCAGCTCCCAAACTAGTGGCGAGCTGATTTCATATAAGGCAAAATATTAGTGTTTGTTTCTTGCTCTTGTAAGAAACGAGCTCTAATTTTATGTGGGATGAGGCTAGGTGTCCTAGGAATCCAGCAGTGGCGCTGTGGGTAATGCGCTGGACTGCAAGGTCAGTGGTTCAAGCTCACTAGCCGCTCCTAGGGAACCCTATGCAGGGTCGCTGTGAGTCAGAACCTACACGACACCTTACCAACCACCACAAAGGCAAGGCGTCCTAAGAGAGATTTACAGACAGAGCACGAATATTAGAAGAGTTGGAGGAGGTGGAATTGCCTTAACCGATCCTCGTCCTGTAGATTTTTGACCTTCGTGAACTCCTTATAGAATTTCCCGTATCTCTGCATTTCTAATACCTAATCTCAGGAGCCCTTCCTAACCT
>NW_006408775.1:3834192-3835129 GCF_000296735.1 Chrysochloris asiatica
ACTTATTTTCAAGTTAGCCTAATGGTTCCGTTATTCTCCATAGGATGGATTTTCTTCTACTTCTCCCTAAACATCTCCTGTCTCCGTCTCCTTTTCAGTGTTCCTGTTTATAGATAATCTACATTATGTCATCTTGACGATGTTCTCAGAACACACACCAGTTCAGCAATTTCGACATGGACAATTCCGTGACATGGATGCAGTTTGTCAATTTGCGCTTTAAACTCACTGCCACCAAGGTCCCTGACTTGTTGGTTGCTGCTGTCACCTTGATCCCATATACATACTTCTGTGAAAGGGCACAGGGCTCAAGGTGCACATTCTTTGCTAGTTAAGGTAGACCCCTGTTTGGTTTTAGATGCTTTCAGGGGATTTTTTAATTTAAGGTTAAGAGATTATCTCAGAGCCACCATATCTATTTTTCTCTTTTTATTCCCCCTAAATTTTATTTATTTGTTACTATTGAGACTATATGGGAACTCAGTGGTTCTCTATGATAAAAGCTCTTGAGTGTGAACCACAAGGTCCGTGGATTGAGGCTGTCAGTCAGCTGCTCAGTGAGAGAAAGATGAAGCTTCCCGCTCCCTTGACAATTTTAAGCTTCAGAAACCCTATACAGGGTTGCTATGAGTCGGAACCGACTCTTTGGTGACAACAGCAACATTGAGAATATACACAGCAAAACATACATCAATTCAATCATTTCCACGTGTATAGTCTAGTGGCTGATATTGTTGGAGTTGTGCAATCATTCTCACCCTGTAAATGTAAAAGTTTTGTAACAAAAATGCAGGAGTGGTTAATCTCACAGTACAGAAACAGAGAACCCTGGAACCATCAAGGGAGAAGAGCACGAACAGAGTGCAGTACCCTATCCAGAGAAGCAGCGACACCAGAGATGGAGGCAGAGATGAGGACATGGAGAGAGGGAGCAGCT
>NW_006408775.1:3837513-3840600 GCF_000296735.1 Chrysochloris asiatica
TGTTTACCTCCCACCTTCCTGAGCAGATCAAGCCTTGGATTAGGGGATGTTTATATTGAGAATGGTGGTGGTGGTGATGGTGTTCCATAGGCTTTCCAAGGCTGTAAATGTTTACAGGTGCAACAAGCCTTATTTTTCTCCCATGGGACGTATGATAGTTTCAAACTGGTGAGCATCAGATTAGCAGCCCAATTGGTAAGCACTATGTTACCAGAACTCGTTATATTGAGATTATCCACATCTAATTTTGATGGTCCACTCCTCAGCTCTGTTGTATTGAACAGAACAACTTTAATTTTCTGTTCTGTCTTCCTTCATTTCTGCGACAGTTCATGTCTGCCATTCTGGTAAAGGAAAGTTTCTATTCCCTGTGAAACTGACCGTGGTTGGGGACTGTGATAAAAGTTTGCAATCATAACACTTAAACTGGCGCTTCACTCTAAAGCCCAGAGACATAGGAGATCTTCCTGGATGTAGATCCACCTAACCCAACAGCTTCTCCACTTGCTTTTCTCCCAGCAGATTTTCCAGCACAGATTTCTGAAGAGATTTAAGACATCCAGTGATGGAAGATGCCAACAATATCTCCTCAGAGGGCTTCATCCTGATGGGTTTGTCTGATCACCCCCAGCTGGAGATGATTTTTTTTTGTGTCATGCTCATCTCTTACTTGATGACCATAGTTGGGAATTCAACCATCATCCTGCTTTCCCGCCTAGATCCGCGGCTCCACACACCCATGTACTTCTTCCTCAGCAACCTCTCCTGCCTGGATCTTGCCTATACTACCAGCACAGTGCCCCAAATGCTGTTCAATTTATGGGGCCCAGACAAGAGTATTAGCTATGGCGGCTGTATGGCTCAACTCTATGTCTTCTTTTGGCTAGGGGCTACTGAGTGCATACTGCTTGTGGTGATGTCATTTGACCGCTATGTGGCAGTTTGCAAACCCCTGCACTATACCACCATCATGTATCCTCGGTTCTGCTGGCTGCTGGCTGCCATGGCCTGGTTGTGTGGCTTGGGCAACTCTGTGATCCAGTCAACAGTCACTCTGCAGCTCCCGTTGTGTGGGCACCGGATAATAGACAACTTCCTGTGTGAGGTGCCCGCCATGATCAAGTTGGCCTGTGGAGACACTACTCTCAATGAGGCTTTGCTTAATGGTATCTGCGCTTTCTTCACTGCTGTGCCTCTAAGCATCATCCTGGTCTCCTACTGCTGCATTGTTCGGGCAGTATTGAAGATCAGCTCGGCAAAGGGAAGGCGAAAGGCCTTTAACACGTGTTTCTCTCACCTGGTTGTGGTGTTGCTCTTCTATGGCTCAGCTATCTATGGGTATCTTATCCCAGCTAAAACCAGCAACCAGAACCAGGGCAAATTCATTTCTCTTTTCTACTCGGTGATCACACCCATGGTGAATCCTCTCATCTATACTCTGAGGAACAAGGAGATGAATGGGGCACTGAAAAGGCTGTTGGGGAAGGGAAGGGAAGTGGGCTGAGAGAAAACAGCTCCATCAACAACTGCCTGACCATCTCGGCATACTTTTTATCATTGTCTTTTTGGCCAGATTAAAAAGAAAAGTTCTAACCCCGGTAAAACCATCTCAGTGAAACCAAGTCATGTTCCCAACAACTGGGACATGGTTAGTGTTATTTGCAATAGTCTGCATTTATTTAGGAGTCCTGCTGGTGTTGTGATATAGAAGAAGCACCGGACCTCAAGGTCTGTTTAACAGCAAGGTAGACTTCGAATCCACCAGCCACTCTTCAGATACCTTTTGAGTCAGAACTGACTTGATGGCACGTAACAACAATACATTTATTTATAAACATGCATACTGTGGGCTCCATATAATGGGGCAGACATGTATGTCCAAGCTTCAGAGGTTGCTGACCTAGTACAGACCTGTCTCACTGTCTCTGTCTCTATAGTCCACATGTTGTTTGTTACACCTTATAGTTCTGGAGAATTCTGTACTTTTCTAAAGAAAGCACCTCGGCTTGCAGTACCCCATATAAAGTTACTGTGCTCCCATGAAACCAAATCAGGTGTGTTTAACAGAGTGTAAAGAACTAAATAGTTCATTATTGTACCCAGAAACCAATGCAGCCATTGTCCTTGTTCATCTCTGTGTCATCTTCTCAAAAATTCAGTATATGTGCCCATAATTTTCATCCATATAGCCTTCGGTCATCCTCTCTTATGTCTACATCTCATTTCCCTTGTGAGTCCTCTAATGTTTAAAGAGAAAAGGTAGGAAAAAGTCATTTGCCTTTCAAATCTGGTCAAAGATCACCTCTTGCTACAGTTTTATTTGAATCATCCCATGTAAAACTCCCACTCATTAGATCTGACCCAGCAATGGCTATGCTAGTCTGGACTTCTGCTGTAGCACTATAAGATCAGCACTGGACTGTCCACAAGGTCAGCAGTTCCAACCCACCAGCTGCTCCTCGGAAACCCTGCACAGATTCGCTTTACAGATTCGCTATGAGTCATAACTGACTCAACAGCACGTAACAAGAAGAACAACAGTCTGGTTAATAGATGATAGAACTCTCTGAGATTCTTTAAGCAAGGTAAAGAGCCCAAGAAAGACGATCCGTACACAAAGTATGTCCTCTGCCTCAAGATCTAGTCTTTCAGCCCCACAGTTCCTGGAACTCAGTAAGCACTTCAGCCCACGCTGGCTCACATTAAGGAACCCAGGTATTAGAATCAGAATGACAATTTGTGATTTTTAAAAAATATTACTAGGATTGCCAAAGGAATCTCAACCTGCCAGCACATTTCACGTACTATTTACTAAGACAGAGAAGTTAACGTTAAAAGCAGAACATTATTTGGCAAAAACTTCAGGAGAGAATAGGTGTGGCACAAGAGCATAAACTTGGAACTGGTAACCACAAGGTCAGCAGCTCAAACCCACCAGCTGCTCTCAGAAACCCTACAAAGATCACTAGAAGTAGGAACTGACTTGTTTGCACAAAATAACAACAAGGACTGGTTTCCAAAACTAGTCCTGGCATGGTGCTATAGGATAAGCACTGGACTGCCAATTACAGGGTTGACAGTTCAAAG
>NW_006408775.1:3841471-3843350 GCF_000296735.1 Chrysochloris asiatica
AATCGTGACCATGGGACAAAGAAATTTGTGGGGAAATTAAATATGGGCAAGCTTCTTTTTAAAGAGTTTGAAGTAGTATTTCTAGGGTTCCAGAGGAAACCATGTTTATTGTTAGAAATTCTGAAAGTGATTCACAAAACAAAGCACCCAGACCTCTGTAAGGTTGCTTAGGTAGCACTGCCTGGTGTCAGGAATTCGTCTTTTTTGGATTCCTTGACCATCTTCAATTGGAGGCAATTCCACCGCAATGAACAGCATTGACTTCATAGGGTGTTAAGATACAATGAGTTATGTAAAGTGCTCTCTTATTATCGTCACTATTTTAACTGTATAACACAAGGTTGGTCAGAATTTTATTGTTAAATGCCGTGCAGTCTATTCCCCTCATAGGGTCTTTGTATTTATAGAGTTTTCTTTCGCTAGTGGTATCGCTCGTAGGCTCAAACGTGGACCTCATGGTTCGCAGTCCAGCACTATCTTATGGAGCCCTAGTTTTTTGTTAGGTGCCATGGAATCGGTTCCAACTCACAGCTACCCTACGTGTACAGGTATTGCGAAGAGCGGCTAACAGGTTTGAACTGCTAACCTTGCGGTCCAACGCAGTATCCTACACGCCGCACCAGGATTCCACGGCTCTACAGTTGTTGTTGTTAAATGCTGTCGAGTAGCTTTCGACTCATAAACACCTCCTCTAATTCTTCTGATATTTGGGCTGTCTATAAAGCTCCCCTAGGACGCCTTGCCTTTGTTGTTATTAAGTGCCATCGAGTTGATTGCGACCTATAGCGACCTGTATAGGGTTTCCTAGGAGCAACTGGTGAGCTTCAATCACCAACCTTGCAGTTCAAACGACTTTGCAGTGGGACGTATTAGCCCACAGCGCAGCAACCTAAACTCTGTGTTCCCACTTTAGACACCCTATGTAGGGTTTCCAAAGAGCACCCAATGGGGAACAGGCTTTAAGGATTGGCAACACCAGGATCAGGGGCTCCGGGTTCGTACACATTATAATTGGCCCTAGGCAATGACGCAAGAACGATCCTGTGTTTTCATTGGCGGGAAGTGCTGTCCGTTAACAGAAGGCGGAAACCAAGTGGAGTAGGCGGTGCTCGAGTGCTGAGCTTGTTGGCCTGATTGGGCGGTTTTGTTTTTGTTTGTTTGACATTGAGGTATTGCGCATGCGTATAACGATCTCGCCGTCCCAGCGTGCCCCACGGCAGTTTACAGTGTGGGCGAAGAAGCAGGTGGCTCGGCTGAGTGGCTTTGAGGCGAGTTCTTCCTGAGGAGACGGAGTGCGGTTAAGGGCTGCAGCCCCCTTGCGACCTGGCCTTTCGGAAGGGAAAGACTCGAGAGGCGGTGGGGCAAGGGCCTCCACCCTTCATTTGGACAAGTGTGAGGACGCCCCCGGGGGAAGACTCCTTTGAAAGACCCCCGAGGCCTTTTCTGGAGCAACTGATTTCAAACCTTTTGCTTCACTGAGGCCCTTTGCTACCGCAGGTCCTTGTAATGGGCGCCGGAGCCACGGAGACCCCGCAGACATGCTCCTTTCCCGCAGCTCCCAAACTAGTGGCGAGCTGATTTCATATAAAGCAAAATATTAACGTTTGTTTCTTGCTCTTGTCAGAAACGAGCTCTATTTTTATGTGGGATAAGGCTAGGTGTCCTAGGACCAGGAGTGGCGCTGTGGGTAGTGTGCTGGACTGAAAAATCGGCGGTTCAAGCTCACCAGCCGCTCCTAGGAAACCCTATGCAGGGTCGTTATGATTGGGAACCCACACGGCAGTATTATCAACCATCTTAAAGGCAAGGCGTCCTAGAAGAGATTTACAGACAGAGCACGAATATTAGAAGAGTTGGAGGAGGTGGAATTGCCTTAACC
>NW_006408775.1:3844825-3846364 GCF_000296735.1 Chrysochloris asiatica
GATCTTGTCCTAGGCCCTTCAAGATGAATATTGTTATCTTCATTCACCACAGAGATTTGACTGGGAAGAAATCTATACCTTATGAAATAGAAATGTACTCTGATATTGACTTCTTTATTTTCCAGAGAGAAGTTTCTAACAGAGAGGCACAGCAGAAGATGATGAGTCTTCAGAGATGTTGGAACTGAATTTGGAGCCACAGATCAGCCTCGGTTGGGATGTGATTCCTCTTCATTCCTTACATTATTTCAGGCAGATTATGATGGAACTTAACCTCTCAGAGGAGATTTACAAAGTGAAGAAATCCCACCAGTCCTTCAGATTTTCTAATTATTAGTATCTGGGACTTGCAAAGCCTTTAGCCAGCTCGGAGAGTTCTGCTATGGATGGCTGCAGCCCCACCTGCCCACAAGAAGTAAATCATGGAGCTAAGGTCATTCCTGACCTTCCTACTCAGGAGGAGGACCCAATCTTAGGTAAGGGAGGTTCATCTGGAAAGCAATGAGCAGGCTTGGTGCACGATTTACAGTGCAGACCTGGAAAACTAAGGCAATGAGTGAGTAGGGGCGAGTTGTGGATTCAGTTGTATCCCCCAAATGAGTGTGTCAACTTGACTAGTCCATGATTATCAGTGCCAAGAATTATCTTCCATTTTGTGATCTGATGTAATTATATGCTATAAATCCTAGTCTCTAATGTTTTAATGAAGTAGGATATAGATATAAATATTTCAAAATTTTATATACTCAATAAAACATAGGTAAGCATCTTTCTAGATCTTTCAGCCAAGATCCACCTGATAATCAGCAATGATATCTCATTCCAAGCCCTCTTCCAAATCTGGCTTGAATTTATGGTAGTTGTCTGTTATGTACTGCTTCAACTATTTTTAAACTATTCTCAGCAAAATAATACTTGTGTGTAATATTATATTGTTAAATAATCTCCACATTCTGTTGTATCATCTTTATTTAGAGTAGGCACAAATATGGATCTCTTCCAGTCCATTGGCCAGGTAGTGCTCTTCAAATTCTTTGCATAGGCAAGTGAGCCCATCCATTATGAATGGTATTCCGTGAATTCTTGGAACTTTGTTTTTTGCCAATGCCGTCAGTGCAGCTTGGATTTCTTCCTTCAGAACTATTGGTTGTTGATTATATACTACTTCCTAAAATGGATGAATCCTTAAAGATGGTTTCCTGTGGTTTATTTACTATGCAAAGGCACTTGACTATGTGGATCCTAATAACTTATGGATAACATTATGAAGACAGGAACTCCTGAATACTTAAATGTGCTCATGCGGAACGTGTTCATAGACCAAAGGCCAGAACAAAATATGGTGTGATGTGTGTCTAGGTTGTATTATTCTTATACTTACTCTGTGTGCTGAGCAAATAATCCAATCTGGACTATATGAAAGACACACCATCGGGATTAGAGGAAGACTCATTACAACCTGTGATATGCAGATAACACAACCTTACTTTCTGAAAGGAAACAAGATTTGAAGCACTTACTGATGGATACCAAAGACTA
>NW_006408775.1:3846619-3847849 GCF_000296735.1 Chrysochloris asiatica
AATAATTAAAACTTCTTGAATTACGGTGTTGATGAAGAATACTGAATGTACCACAGACTGCCCGAAGAACTAACAGATCTGTGGTGGAAGAAGCACAACTCCTTAGAAATGAAGATGTCAAGACTGCCTCTCCTACTTTGGAGCTGTTATCAGGAGGGATCAGTCCCAGGAGAAAGACAGCTTACTTGGTCAAGTAGAAGATTAGCAAAAAAAAAGAGGAAGACCCTCAATAAGGTGGACCGACCCAGGACTGGGCAGTGGTTCCTGTTGTTGTACATAGTCCTGCTGAGTCAGACTGACTGGACAGCACCTAACACCAAATACACCCATAAATGTCTGTGAAAGTACTTGCTTATGCCTTCCTATCCACATACATGCATACATATCTGCATATGTAACTACATACATATTTTGGTCAAATGGTACAGATTTAATATTGCTTTCCCATCACCAAAAATGCTAAGTGTCTACTATCTAGAAAGTGATTCTCCATCTCTCCCCTTCCCATCTCTGGTAACCATCAAAGAACATTGCTTTCTGTGAGTGTAGCCATTCTTGACTTTTTATAATAGTGGAACCATACAATATTTGTTCTTTTGTGATTGATTTCTTTCAGTTAGTATATTGTCCTCCAGATGCATCCAACATGTTATGTTTAGTGGACTCATTATCCTTTATAATCAGGTAGCATTAAACTGTAGTAAGGTGTCAGTTTGTTTATCCCTTCATTCACTGATGGTCACTTAGGTTGTCTGCAGCTTTTTGCTGTTATGAATAATGCTGCAGTAAACATAGGTGTACATATGTCTATTCATGTCATTGCTTTTACATCTCTTGTATATACACCTACAAGTGGGATTTTTAGATCATAAGAGTTTCTATTTCTAGCATTTGGCGGAAGTACCATATCAGTTTCCATAGTGTTTGTGCCATTTCAAGCAGCATTATTCTTTATAGCAAAGAATTGGAAGCTCAAATGTCCAAAACTGATGCAAGGCTATATAAAATGTGGTATAGCTTTCATATGATGAAGTATTATTCAGCCGTAAAAAAATGAATCCAGTTCTGATATTTGCTATAACTTGGCCAGACCTTGAAAACATGTGAAGTGTAAGAAGCCACCCAGAATGGAACTGTGTGATTTCATTTATATTATAAGTACAGTGGTTGAGTCAGAAGTTAGTGGTAGATCTGAGTCTGTTTGGATGGGTTACATATGTATAGTTTTCT
>NW_006408775.1:3848429-3850147 GCF_000296735.1 Chrysochloris asiatica
TATGGGTCGGAACCGACTCGACGGCACTTCACTTCAGTTGGGTCTGAAAGCCCCACTGGGCAGGAACTTGGACGATCCTGCTCACTGCTGAGATGCAACAGCACCGGACATAGTGCATAGTTAGGGATTGTCACCTCTTTTTTTTTTTTTTTCAGGTACTGTATTTTTTTAGAGAAGTTTTAGATTTATAGAAAAATGGTACAGAAAGTTCCCATCTACCTTTCTGTCCTGCACAAAACAACCAAAACAGATTCCCTTCCGTTTAGTAGATTCTGCCTCATAGACCCTGTGGGTCAGAGTAAACTGCTCCCTATGTCTGCCCAGATTTTACGAGACCTGATAAATGTCATTTTTTTGTTGTTAAGTACCATGGAGTAGATTCCAATACATAGCGACACTGCGCAGGGTTTCTGTAAATCTTTACAGGAGCTGAAAGTGTCATCTTTCTCCCATAGAACAGCTGGTAGTTTCGAACTGCCAATCTTGAGGTTAGCAGCCCTATTCATAACCGCTACACTACCAGAACTCCTTAAATGTCATTGAGTTGGTTCCAACCCATAGTGACCCTGCATATGGTTTCTGAGGAGCAGCTGGTGGGTTTGAACTGCCGATCTTGTGGTTCAAGCTGACCTCACGGTCCAGCGTATTATCCTGAAGCAACTTTTGAGGTAAAAACAGATCGTTTGCTTCCACCATTCCCCCACTCCCATAGCTTCTGGGTCTGTAAGTCTATGGTGAGCCACGGACACCCGTTTCTGTTCTGTGGGATGGGTTTAGTTAAAGTTGTCAAGAACAAGGCCTACTTCAAGAGATACCAAGTGAAATTTAGAATTAGACCAGAGGGTAAAACTGATTACTATGCTCGAAAACACTTGGTAATCCAGGATAAAAATACATACAACACACCCAAATACAGGATGATTGTTCGTGCAGCCAACAGAGAGATCAGTTGCCAGATTGCTGATGTGTGTATAGAAGGGATTATGGTTTTCTGTGCAACTCATGTTCATGAACTCCCTAATTATGGTTTGAAAGTTGACAGATTATGCTGAGGCATATTGTACTGGCCTGCTGCTGGCCCGCAGGCTTCTTGGTAGTAGGTTTGGTATGGACAAAATCTATGAAGGCCAAATGCAGGTAACAGGAGATGAATATGGTGTGGAAAGCATTGAAAGCCTGGTGCCTTCTCCTGCTACTTAGATGGAGGCCTTGCCAGAACTACTACTGGAAATAAAGTTTTGGGGGCTCTAACGGGTGCTATGGATGGAGGCTTGTCTATTCTTCACAGTACCAAGCGATTCCCTGGTTATGATTCAGAAAGCAAGGAATTGAGTGTAGAAGTACATCAGAAACACATCATGGGTCAGAACGTTGCAGATTATATGCATTACCTAATGAAAGAACATGAAGATGCTTAGGAAAAACAGTTGTCTCAATACATAAAGAACAACGTAACTGCAGACATGATGGAGGAGATGTATAAGAAAGCACACACTGCTATCTGAGGGAATCCTGTTTATGAGAAGAAGCCTAAGAAAGATGTTAAAAAGAAGAAGTGAAATCGTCTCAAAATGTCTCTTGCCCAGAAGAAAGATCGGGTAGTTCAGAAGAAGGCAAGCTTTCTCAGAACTCAGGAGCAGGCTGCTGAGAGCTAAACCAAACCACAATTTTCTATGAGATTGTTCCAGAGAATGATGACCAAAAAAAAAAAAAAAAAA
>NW_006408775.1:3851573-3853429 GCF_000296735.1 Chrysochloris asiatica
TTTCACCCAAGATGGTTTCTGTGATGTCCAGATATCATGGGATACTCTCAACACTCAAAAACATATATTACAGTAATTTTTTTAAAATGCTCAAAGATAACATCTCACAGATGATAAGTCAATAGTACTAGCTTCTTATGCACAGGATAAAGAGCCTAGTTGGTGCCAACCACAAGATTGTAGTTCAGATCCACTGAGTGAGGATAGGGTCACGTACCCTATGTGATGTACAAATGTGCACCATAAAATCAACATTTATAGTACAGTTCACCAAGAACTAAGAGGAGAATGATCTAATTGGTAAGGATTCATAAACACACTTATTAGGACGTCAATTAGTAGTCTGTGTTCAGGGAGGGAGTTTGGCGTGAGGCTGAGTCCATTCTTCAGGGACAATGTTGTTCCTGTCTTTTGACCTGACTGATGCTACGCTAATTGCCTGTGGGGGTCACAGAGGGCTACTTGTACCTTTAGAATTAGCCAGAGTAGGCTAGGCTTCCCATGGTCTACCAGCACTCCTCAGAGGACCAGCACCAGCCTTCAAATTAAAACCTTATGACTTTAACTTGTAGGATCAAAGGAACCTTGGATGGATTGAGGGAAAACCCTGAAGTCAGAGGTATGTTTACACAAATAATATGTTGATGTTTATTACTGGAGGATACAGAGAGTGAGAGGCCAAGAGGGAAGGAAGACGGAAAAGGAGAGAGACAGGGATGTGTGTCCAGTGACCTTTCAAGGAACTAGGCTTAGAGACTGCAAGAAACGTTGCAGGTCATCTTAAAGTTACTAGAGTCCTTGGTCCACTTCTAGAGATGTTTATGACTTTTCCAAACATGTAGAGAAATCATAAAATGGAAAACATAAAAAATTGTTCAACTACAAAGGGGAGTTTAAAAACAACAATGATAGAACTCTTCAATAAAAGTCTTCTCTGGCATATGATGTTCTGGAAGTGAACCAAGCAACTATATAGAACACAACAATTATTAGTGGGGACCAGGGGTGGAGGAGGAAGGGGGTGGCTTTTGCTTAGGGGGAAGTGAGTTTATGCTAATGGAGAAGGAGCAATTAGGAAAAGGAAGATGAGAAGGTTGCACAGTGGAGGAATGTAATATATAGAACTGAACTGTAGAAGTCAGGGTTGCTAACCCCTGTCCTGCACAGTAGGTAAAGCATTAGGCTGCTAACTGAAAGCTCAGCGTTCCCAATCCCCCAGCTGCTCCATGGGAGAAAGCTGCTTCTGAAGCAGTTTTCCTCTGTCCTACAGGATCGCTGTGAGTCCGAATGGACTCCATGGCTCAGGGCTGCTGCTTGCTTTAATTTTTTCTTAGAGATGAGATTTATGTGACAAACAGATGCTTGTCATGTCATTTTAAATGAAGTTTTTGAGGCAGTAAAGACAAGAAAACCATCTCTAGAATGGTCCAGGAGGAAGGTTAGCACATCCTTCCTGTGAAAGGAATGTTTTTGTGGGCACGGCCTATCCTGGGAATGGGATCTCAAACCAGAAAGGATTGATGCAGCTTTGAGTCCAGCCCTGTACTCCACACAGGTATGTCTCTGAACCAGCCCTTGTTTTTCTCTTGCTAAAAAATGTCTGTGTATATTTTCTTCTTGCAATCTGAAAATGTTCCCTCACAAGTTCTCCTATTTTAAGCACAGTACTGCTTTTCACAGACAAAGAGAGCACCTGTTCAGCAAGTCCTCATCTTTAACATTCCTTCTTAATGTCGTAATTGTTGCTATTGTAAATTGCCATTCAGTTGGTTCCAACTCATAGGGACCCTGTGCAAAGCAGAATCACTGTTACTCCTGAGCTCATTGCTGCTGCCACTGTATCTGTTCATCTCTTT
>NW_006408775.1:3855629-3856504 GCF_000296735.1 Chrysochloris asiatica
TTCCTCTGTTGCTCCAGGTGAACGGAGATCACTTGTGCTTTGGATTCCAGAGTCTTTTTAAGTGTCAGGAAACGTAGCAGGGCCTAACACTACGGAAGTGCTACAGCAGTCAGTGCATAGCAGACAACTTATTTCACGGCGTTTACATAGAACCCTCCTTTCTCTGTTCTTCTCTTTTGGAACACCCACTGCAGATCTCCTTCAACTGGTGAATGGATGTCACAATGCCTAAGCATGTCCAGAATTTTCCATTCTGAGTTTTTACTGTTGGATTTTTGTACTAAAATTGTGAATTAATATATCATACTGCCATGCCTTCAGTCGTACTTTTCTATTTGATAAGTTCCTATTCTTCTTGGATGTGCGAACAGCCAAGTAATCAACTATTAGGGAAAAAATTGGTACTTTACACACACCCTGTTGTTCTTGTTGTTATGTGCCGTGGAGTCGGTTTTGACTCATAGCGACCCTTTACAGGGTTTCCAAGGCTGTCCATCTCTACAGAAGCAGAAAACCTCATCTTTCTCCCGCAGACAGTTCGTAGTTTCGAACTGATGACCCTGATGTTAGCATCCCAATTCATAACCAGTATGCTACCAGAGCTTAAATAGGGGTAATAACGTAGACTAGAATTAGAGTTCTGAAATTCTTATCATCCGTGACTTAGCAGGAGTCCTGGTGTGGTGCTGCAAGATACTGCACTGAACTGAAAGGTTGGCTGGAACTGAAAGGTGGGTGGTTCAAACTCACCAGCCACTCCTCAGAAATCCTATACTGGGTGAATATGAATTCGGATCTGACTCAAAGGCATTTGACAGCAACAGTGACTCAACATAACTCCATTACTGACCAAAAGAAAAAGACAGAAGAGACTC
>NW_006408775.1:3858595-3859168 GCF_000296735.1 Chrysochloris asiatica
GCCTGACCATCTTGGCATACTTTTTATCATTGTCTTTTTGGCCAGGTTAAAAAGAGAAGTTCTAACCCCAGTAAAACCATCTCAGTGAAACCAAGGCATGTTCCCAACAACTGGGACATGGTTAGTGTTATTTGCAATAGTCTTCATTTATTTAGGAGTCCTGCTGGTGTGGGGCTATAGAAGAAGCACCGAACCTCAAGGTCTGTTTAACAGCAAGGTAGACTTCGAATCCACCAGCCACTCTTCAGATACCCTTTGAGTCAGAACTGACTTGATGGCACGTAACAACAACAATACATTTATTTATACACATGCATACTGTGGGCTCCATATAATGGGGCAGACATGTATGTCCAAGCTTCAGAGGTTGCTGACCTAGTACAGACCTGTCTTACTGTCTCTGTCTCTATAGTCCACATGTTGTTTGTTATACCTTATAGTTCTGGAGAATTCTGTACTTTTCTAAAGAAAGCACCTCGGCTTGTAGTACCCCATATAAAGTTACTGTGCTCCCATGAAATCAAATCAGGTGTGTTTAACAGAGTGTAAAGAACTAAATAGTTCATTATTGTA
>NW_006408775.1:3861617-3862785 GCF_000296735.1 Chrysochloris asiatica
TAAGTCTTCTGATATTTGGGCTCTGTCTATAAATCTCTCCTAGGACGCCTTGCCTTTGTTATTAAGTGCCATCGAGTTGATTCCGACCTATAGCGACCTGTATAAGGTTTCCAAGGAGCAGCTGGTGAGGTTCCACCACCGACCTTGCAGTTCAAAAGACTTTGCAGTGCGACACATTAGCCCACAGCGCCACAACCTAAACCCTATCTTCCCACTTATAGACATCCTTAGTAGGATTTCCAAAGATGACCCGATGAGGAACAGACTTTAGGGATTGGCAACACCACGCTCCCGGTTCGTACACAATATGATTGGCCCTAGGCAATGACGCAAGGACGATCCTATGTTTTCCTTGGCGCGACGTGCTGTCAGTTAACAAAAGGCGGAAACCAAGTGAAGTAGGCGGTGCTTGAGTGCAGAGCTTGTTGGTATGATTGGGCGGTTTTGCTTTGATTTGTTTGGAATTGAGGTATTGCGCATGCGTATGACTATCTCGCCGACCTAGAGTTCCCCGCGACAGCTTCCGGTGTGGGCGAAGGAGCAGGTGGCTGAGCTGAGCGGGATTGAGGCGAGTTCTTCCTGAGGAGACGGAGTGGGGTTAAGGGCTGCAGTCTCCACGCGACCTGGGCTTCCGGAAGGCAAAGACTCGAGGCGGTGGACAAGGACCTCCACCCTTCATGTGAACAGTGTGAGGACTGACCCCCGGGGAAGATTCCTTTGAAAGACCCCCAGGCCTGTTCTGGAGCAGCTGAATTCAAACCTTTTGCTTCACTGAGGCCCTTTGCATCCGCTGGCCCTTGTGCTGGGTGCCGGAGTCATGAAGACCCCGCAGACATGCTCCTTTCCCTCAGCTCCCAAACCAGTGGCGATTTGATGTCATATATAGCAAAATATTAGAGTTTGTTTCTTGCTCTTGTCAGAAACGAACTCTGATTTTAGGTGGAATGAGGCTAGGTGTCCTAGGAATCCAGGAGTTGCGCTGTGGGTAGTGCGCTGGACTGCAAGGTCGGCGGTTCAAGCTCACCAGCCGCTCCTAGGAAACCCTATGCAGGGTCGCCATGAGTCGGAACCCACTCCACGGCCTTATCAACCACCACAAAGGCAAGGCATCCTAGGAGAGATTTACAGACAGAGCCCACAGATCCCAAGACTTGGAGGAGGTGGCGTT
>NW_006408775.1:3864702-3869369 GCF_000296735.1 Chrysochloris asiatica
AAGGTTCTGGATGGGACTCAGGATTCCATCTAAGGTCCTATACTCCTCAAAGGCTTTGCAAGAGGCATATTTTACTGGGTAAATTCTAGAACCCCTTTTAGGTATTCTAATCTGTTATAGGCTGAAGGTGGGCTTATAAGTGTTCTGTAATCATGTTTCCCAACATTCCTTTCTATCCCACTCAGTGTCTATTTTACAATAGTACGCAAGGGAAACCAATATTCATAAGACAGTCAAGCATTTTAATATTATTTTCCCTCTTCAAACTATGCCTAGATCCCTGTATCACAGAGCCCTGTTGTTTCAAGGTTGAGCATGCATCACTGTATACCTCTGTTCCACTTAGGCCACGCAAACCTGTCTCTGTGTACCCCTATCTATCTTGTTCTTCCGCCTCCTCCCTCTTCTTGTATTGCCCTCCCCCAAAACCGGAACTAAACTCCCCACCCCTACCACACTGTTGTGGTTACCTTATAATCCATTAACTCTTCTGTTGGAAGACTTTTGCCAGACCCATCTAATAATGTGTCTCTGTGAGTCGCTATGAGTAAGCACTGATGCAAGGGCACTGAACAACAATAATGTATGTCTGTAACAGGAATTTCCCAAATGGGCCCTGGGGGACTTTGCACACTAGGGCTCATATGGCATTGTATGGAGACAATTTTGTTGTCAGAACTGAGAGGCACTACTAACACCTAGTGAGTGGTGGTCAGGTAAATATGCTATAATGTACAGGACATCACCCACTAAGAAGTCTGCCCAAAGTGTCAGTCTTGCTGAGCATGAGAAACAGAATGAAAGTAGTAGAAATGGAGTGGAGTCAATGTCAACGACAATTCAAAGACGGCTATTAGTCTCTTTCTGCATCTTTTTCTGGTGCTTAAGTATGTGACACCCAATAAGCACTTGTTGGTTTATCAAGTCTCATTAACCCAGCCTCCTGGTTCCACCCATTTATTCTTGTGTGAAATACTTGCTTAGCAAGTGACACTTAAAATTTTGGGATTCAGCAGTGAACAAAACAAAGACCCCAGTATCCAGGCTCTTACATGCTTACAATGAGTAAACCATGGAGCCACAAGATATTGAACATATATATCTATATCCAGTGGTGAGCTAAGCCACAAAGACATTCCTATAACCTCGGGTTTCTCTTAGTACCACCACCACATATCATTTACTCAGCATTTCTACCTGCCAAGAACTGAGCTAAATATTTTACAAATCTGATTCTTGATCCTTGCACTTCAAGATGAGTATTGTTATCCTCCTACACCACACAGATTTGACTGGGATGAGAAATTTATAACTTCTTTCCTAGAGAGTAGAAAGTGAAGTTGAAATGTACTCATATTTGCTTCTTTCAGAGAAAGGTTTGTAAAAGAAAGTCATAGCAGGAGATGATTCTTCAGAGATGTTGGAACTGAATTTGCAGCCACAGATCTGCCTCGGTTGGAATGGAATTCTTCACTCCTCATTATTTCAGGCAGATTATTGTGGAACCTAACCTCTCAGAGGAGATTTGCAACTTGGAAATATCCTAACAATCCTTCAGATGTTCTAGTTATCAGTGTCTGGGACTTGCAAAGCCTCAGCCAGCTCTGGGAGCTCTGCTATGGATGGCTGCAGCCCCCACCTGCCCACAAGAAGTAAATTCTGGAGCTAAGCTAATTCCTGACCTTCGTACTTAGGAGAAGGACCCAAGTCTGAGGTAAGGGATGTTCATCTGGAAAGCAGTGAGAAGGCTTGGTACGAGATTTATAGTACAGACGTGGGAAACTAAGGCAGTGAGTGAGTAGGGAGTGTCTGGATTGAGTTGTATCTCCCAAATGAGTGTGTCAACTTGACTAGTCCATGATTCTCAGTACTATGAATCATCTCCCATTTTGTGATCTGATGTAATTATATACTATAAATCCTAATCTCTAAAATTTTAATGAGGTAGAATATAGATAGAAATATCTCAGAATTTTATGTACTCAATAAAACATACATAAACAAACAAGCAAACAAAAAACATAGTTAAACATCTTTCTAGTCTACTCTACCTTCAGCCATGATCCACCTGATATGAGCAATGAGACCTCATTCCATGTTCTTTTCTGAATCCAGCTTAAATTTATAGCAGTTGCCTGTTTATGTACTGTTGCAATCAGTTTTGAATTATTTCCAGCAAAATAATACTTGTGTGTGATATTCATCATACTGTTAGATTATCTCCACATTCTGTTGTATCATCTTTGTTTAGAATAGGCATAAATATGGATCTCTTCCAGTCAGTTGGCCAGGTGTTATTGTTGTTAGGTGCCATTGAGTCGGTACCAACCCATAGCAACCTTATGCACAGCAGAATGAAACACTGCCCTATCCTGGGCCAACCAGTCGGCCAGGTAGCTCTCTTCAAATTTCTTGGCATAGGCAAGTGAGCCCCTCCATCTCAAATGGTATTCCATGAATTCTTGGAACATTGTTTTTTGTCAATGCCTTCAGTGCAACTTGGACTTCTTCCTTCAGTACTATTGGTTCTTGATTATATATGCTACTTCCTAAAATGATTGAATCCTTAAAGATGTTTATCTGGTTATTAACTAAAGGCATTTGACTATGTGTATGATAATAAATTATGAATAACATTATGAAGAATGGGAATTCTTGAACACTTAAATGTGCTCATGTAAAATCTGTACATAGACCAAAGGCCAGAACAAAGAGATATGGTGTGATGTGTGTCAGGGTTGTATTCTTTCACCATACTTATTCTGTTTACTGAGCAAATAATCCAATCTGGATTATATGAAGGATGAAACATCAGGATTGGAAAAAGACTCATTGCAACCTGTGATATGCAGATGACACAACAGCCTTGCTTTCTGAAAGGAAAGAAGACTTGCAGCACTTACTGCTGGATCCCGAAGACTACACGATGGATCACACCTCAACAGGGAGTTAACCATTGTTATTCTCATTTCTATCCCTGGACATGATTCTTAAGTTCCAGTTGTCAAATGGATAATTGAGGTCTATGAAGCTCTAAGAAGTATATGTTGGCCTAAAAAAGGTGACCTTTCAATCTTCCTACACAATTCTTTCCTGTGATGTGAATGTCTCTTTTTTAGGAACTTGCTGATGGCGAGCAAATGTAGAGATCTTTGTGATACTTTTCTCACACTGGGAGCATTTGTAAGGCTTTTCCCTAATGTAAGTTCTCTGGTGGGTACTGAAAAGAGAGCTATTGTTAAAGCTTTTCCCACACTCCGTACACTTGTAACTCTCATAGTGTGGCCCTATTGGTGACCACTGAACTGGGAAGTGTTTTTGAACCTCTTTCCACATAGGACCCTCTTGAAGCTTTTCACGAGTATGGGTGCCCTAGTGGCTAGTGAGAGTGGAACCCTGGTTGCAGCTTTTCCCACATTCGCCACACGGGGAGGGTCTCTCCTCGTGTGAGTTGAGGTCGGCACACGCACTAAAGTCTTTCTACACTTGGGGCACTAGTGAGGCTTCTCTCCTGTTTGGATTCTCTGATGCTGAACAAGAAGCTTGGCTAGAGCTTTTTCCACAGTCATGCCATTTGTGGCCTTTTCCCGTCTGGAGACTGCTGTCTCAGGGAATGAAAAGCCCTGAACGTAGGTTTTCCCATACAGGAGATATTGACTGGCTTTCTCCCAGGTACAAAGTCTCTGATGACGTGTCCTCTCCTGGGATAGGGGATTAGCCTCACTCTCACCTTGAGAAGTTCTTGATGTTGGCTCACTCTTCCCACCTTTTTGTAGATCTAGAGAGATGAACTACTTGCAAGGAGATGAATACTGTCTAATCTCTGTTTATTGTACCAAAATAATAGACTCTTCAAATCCCCACCTTCAAGCATTGTACGAATGAAATGATTAGTTTTTATGATTCAGTAACTAAATAGAAGAAGAAATGCGAAGGTATATCTATGACCCTTGCACTGCACGGGCTTGATCTTTGTAGGTCCATTGGAATGCAGAATAGTTTCATACTGCTCTTGGGGTGAGCTCAAGTGTTGCGAGTATCCACTTATGACACGGTGTGGTGCTCTAGAGAGATGAACTACTCACAAGGAGATGAATACTGTCTGCGTGAACTCACCACAGTAGCAGTGAGGGAAAACTTCCGCTAATAATAGTAGGCCCATAGAGTTCAAACCAGTATTGCTCAAAAGCATTTAATCTGCAGCCAAGGTCAAGACTAGACCTTTATCTCCAATAGATTATTGCTCTTTACCTGCCTCAGGTAGGGCAGGGGCTTTTGCTTCCACCAAGACTGCTCCCCTGGGCTTGGGTGTTGCCAGGTGCCATCAGGTAGGTAAATACTCATAGCAACCCAATGCACAACAGAATGAAACACTGCCCAGTCCTGTACCAACCTCACAATCATTGCTATATGTGAGCCCAGCACTGCTGTCACTGTGCCAGTCCACCTTGCTGGGGGTCTTCCTCCTTTTCACTGACTGTCCACGTTACCAAACATGATACCCTTCACCAGGGTTTGATCCTTCCTGAACTGTGTCTGAAATATAAGAGAGAAAGTTTGGCTATCATGGCTTCCAGGGAGCATTCTGACTGTACTTTCTTCCAACATACATTGGTTTGTTCTTTTGGCAGTTCAGGGTCCTCTTTGCTTTCAGCAAGCAAATTTGT
>NW_006408775.1:3870849-3873295 GCF_000296735.1 Chrysochloris asiatica
CACAGAAACCAAATTTCTCTTGACAGCCTGGAAGGTCGTGGCCCTGCCTTCCTCTCTCACCATTTCTCTCTGCCTTCTCTAGGTTGTAGACACAAAGCCCTCCACCACCCCTTTCTTTCTCCAAGACAAGCCATCCCTCCTAGGCTCCAAGGAGCACTGTGCTCTCTGCCTGATGTTCTTGGCACAGGGGGCTCCAAGGTCACATCTTGCAGAGTCCTGTGTTGACTACCTATCTCCCTGATGGGTCATTTTCCCAAGATCACTATGCTTACCTCCTTCAAAACACGTGTCTGAAAACAGCTTTGTCCTTGTGTTCACTGCCTATTCCCCACATGGGGTATTTCTCCACCAGCCCAGGGGCCACTCCTGTCTCGTTCACTCTAATAACACATCATGCGGGGGAAAACGTAGTTTTACACAAATAACGCGCTGGTGGTCTAAGTTTTTGCAAACCTGCAACCCCCGAGCATGAGCTGTGTTTGTTATATGTGAAAAACTGAAATCAACTTTTTTTCTTTCACAGACACCTTCCTTCTTTCACTCCTGTGTTTGTAAGTCTTCTTTAAAGTGACAAGGAGAGGTACTGAGAGGCAGCCGGGGTCCTGCGGAATGATGACAACATTCATTACTACTTCTCACCCCTACTTCTTGCTTCTCCTTTCTCTTTCATGACCGGTTCCAAATGGCTGCTTTAACCCTTGCTTCCTGCACTGTTTTCATGCATATTAGCAGTTTGGTTCTGAAATGGTAAAGGGTGAGCAGAGGGGCTAGAGCTTCAAATAATGATTATTGTGTGTCGCTGAGTCAAATCTCAGTGACTCCATGTGACAGAGTGGAACTGTTCCATAGGGTTTCCTAGGCTGTCATCTCTTCTCCCTCGAGCAGTTGGTGGGTTCCAACCACCAACCTTTGGGTTAGCAGCTGAATGCTTAACAGTTGCACTGCCAGGGCTCCCAGAATGACAATGGGCTTTTAGGCAGGAATTCCCAACCTTTTTACTTCACCTCTCCAAACCCTAACTTCCCACTCAATCCTGCTTATTACTGAACCGTAACCCCACAGATTTGCAATTAACTTCCTTGTAAACGTCTTCACCAAGCTGCTTTCCCCCTCTCCCTAATATATCAAAAATGACTCAGTCCTCAGATACTTCATCCACAACCCCCCTTACCAGCAGTCCTCCCGACAGCCCCTGTACACCTCCTCACTAGATGTATACCGCCTCACTGGGAAAGGGGAGCCCCTGGGTTCCTCATCCCAGTGAGGGTATACCTGCTCCGAATCCTGATCCACTCACAGCCTACCCTGCTCTGCTGTTGCTCGGCGCCCTCTCCTCGTGACTGTGTACAGGGATGCTAGGCTGTCAATGTTTTGTTGGGTTTTGTTTTGTTTTGTTGGTTTTTAACTTTTTATTGTGAATTGAGTGAAGTTTAACCAACAAGATCATCAGCTTTACATTCAACAAGTTATATGCTTTGTTTCTTTTCAATGATTACAATCCTTTCCCTGCACCAACAGTTAGCCTACTTTCTCCCTATAGCTTCCCTTTTACATCTTTCTTATATTTCAAAACCAAACAAAGCAAAAATATTTGATATGCACATACAAAACAAAAACTAGATATTTAAGTGTCCTAAGTGCATATTCTAGGAGCTCTGGTAGCGTAGTGGTTAGGAATCGGGCTGCGAACCATAAGGTCAGCAGTTCGAAACTACCAGCTGCTCCGCAGGAGAAAGATGAGGCTTTCTACTTCCGTAAGGATTTACACCCTCGGAAACCCTGTACAGGGTCGCTATGGGTCGGAACCGACTCAAAGGCACTTAACAACAACAACAACAAGAAGTGCATATTCTAAGCAGCTCTGGTAGCGTAGTGGTTACGAATCGGGCTGCGAGCCTTAAGGTCAGCAGTTTGAGACTACCAGCCACTGCACAGGAGAAAGATGAGGTTTTCTGCTCCCATAAAGATTTACAGCCTTGGAAACCCTGTACAGGGTTGCTATGGGTCGGAACCTACTCGACGGCACGTAACAACAACAACAAGTGCATATTCTGCAAGCCTGCCCACAGTCCATGGGCCTAGAGCCCACAGGTGCTCGGTGTCTCCATGCCATCACTTCTGACACCATCCCTGCTGTCGCTGCTCACGCTCCACGCATGCTTTTCCTTCTTGATGGTCCTGGGATCCTCTGTGCGTGCATGCCTCCCTGCACTTCAGACCGAGACTGTGATTCTTTATGGGAGCAGAAAGCCTCCTCTTTCTCCCACTCCTCTGCTCTAGGCCTTCTAGAATTCTTCCCATCAAGTCTCTCACCAGAGCCCCTGGGTTACCTTTCTTTCTCCTGTGCTTTCCACACTTCTGTACTCCTAAAACATACACTGATCGGATCTCAGTCCTAGGCCCAAGAAGGTATCTTGTGAGAGCCACCGTTGTCCCAAAAGGACCA
>NW_006408775.1:3874025-3876220 GCF_000296735.1 Chrysochloris asiatica
CAAGTGTGGCGGCAGTAGTGAGGTTGGCCCAGGATCAGACATTGTTTCATTCTGCTGTGCATGGGGTCGCTATGAGTCGGTTCCAACTCAATGGCACCTGACAACAACAACAATTACTTTAGCTAATAAGATTTTCTCCCTCTACCATCAGGTGCAAAGGGCCAATCCTAGAGAGCCAGGACTTCCTGTGGGCAGTGAGGGCTGTTTGTCAACCAAATGCCTCTCCAGTAAATGGATTCCTGTGTTCCTCACTCCAACTTCTTTGTAACTCAAACCACAAAGTTCCCAATTTCCTTTTCTCACCTGGTGCCCAGGTCTCCTCTGAGCATCCTCAATCAGAGCTACGACTTTCTCACATTTTCTGGATCCTCTTCCCTCACCCAGGTCTGCATCTCCTCCAGCAAGATGGTCAAAAACTGCTCCCAAACCAGCATCTCCAGGATCTGCTCTTTCGAGTTTGTCTTAGGTCCCAGCCACTGACAGCAGAGTTCGCGGAGTTTGCTAAAAGTTTCCTCTTGGTAGCAGAACTGGTAGCGATGGCGGGAGGCCTTGGGGTTTGTGCTGCTACTGTAATGGGCTGATTTCTGGTCCTATGTGGGAGCCTTGCTTGCAGGTGGGTGTGCCTGGGGACCCCATGCTGCAGCCGTCATTGCTTCAAAGAACTAGCCCAATCTGGTTGTTCCTTCTATCCTGTGATTAGGTTTCATGTCCTCCTCATAGTGCTCGGAAGGCCTGTCCCCCTCGATGCCGATGAGTGTGTCGAATGGGAAGGACATAAGGGTATCCCAGACGGGCAGAGACTCAGTGTTGCTAGAAGATGCTCAGCTTGGAAGGGAGTCTGAAGAGGATGAATACAACAGCGTGAAACTATTCCATCATCCTTCACTCTGTATGTTACGATTTACTTTCTTTCACTTCCTCTCTCTACAAATCCCAGTCAAGGACCCAAAGCACTATTGTTGTTAGTGCCATTGATTGGTTCTGAATCACAGCAACCCTGTATAAAGTTTCCAAGGAGCAGCTAGTGGGTTTGAACCGCAAACCCTATGGTTAGCAGTCCAGTGCTTATACTACAGAAACACACCAGGACTCCCCCAAAACACTATAAATATCAAAACATTTTCTCCCTGGCCAAATTCTTCTCTACCAATAGATTTTCCTCTTTATTATTATTATTTTTTAGGGTTTTTATTGTGGATTGAGTGAAAGTTTACAGCGCAGATCATCAGTTTTCACATTCAATAAATCATACACCTTCCTTCATTACAATGATTACAATCCCCTCCAGGTATCAGTTACCAGGATTTCTCTCTAGTCACTTTAGCATTTTAAAAAACAAAAAACACTCAGGAATATATAATAATTTACACCTCCAAAGAGCATATTCTGAAAGTATGCCTCCTGGCCACCAACCTTTAGTCCCTCTCTTCCCATGAATCTAGAGTCCTCAGCTGCTCCCCCTCTCTGTGACCCCATCTCTGCCTCCTTCTCTGGCATTGCTGCTTCTCTGGATAAGGTCTTGCATTCTGCTTGTGCCCTTCTCCATTGATGGTCCTAGGGTCCTCTGTTACTGGACTGTAAGATTAACCACTCCCCTCTTTTTGTTACAGAACTTCTACCTTTACAATTGTGACAGTCGCAATTACTCATGATAACAGTCAATCACTATTGAATCTTATGAATCTTATCTCCATCTCTTTTCACCAGACCCATCTAGACAAGATGACAACTATTCAGTGGGGCCTCTTTCTCTCCCCCTCCCACTCTTAAACTAAAGTCCCTCTTTAAACCTTGTAAGCCAGTCACTTCCTGCCTTTATCACCCTCTCATTTTAGGTAGCCAGTGCCAAAGTTGCCCGTCCCTATCTACCCTGTGTACCGAGGGGATAGCGTTGATACTTGATGTGAAAACTCCTCTCTCTATTGGCATTTAGAGTTACTACCTCCATGAGTATTGGTCAGGTTCATCAAATTGTAGCAATTTACCCTTTTTTCTTTATGGAAAAAAATTAATTACTTTTTTTTTTTGGTAATCTTCCTGTTGTTGAGTTCTGATTATCAAGCCATCAAGGCTAGGTCAAAAGGGTACTGTCTGCAACTTTGGGTGTTCTTTTGCATCTACCCTCACTTCGTATCAGCTGGATGCTTCACTCTCCGCTCTTGCCCTCTGTGGCTATGTCCTTGTCCATGGGCTCA
>NW_006408775.1:3876994-3878521 GCF_000296735.1 Chrysochloris asiatica
TTACCTCTGTCCCACTTAGGCCATGCAAACCTGTCTCAGTGTTCCCCTATCTATTTTGTTCTTCTGCCTCCTCCTCCTTGTATCACCCTCCCCAACACACAAACTAAACCCCCCACCCCAATCCCACTGTTGTGGTTACCTTATATTCTGTTAACTCATCCCTCTATTTAAGACAGACTACTTTATCCTGTAATCTACCTGACTTCTCACCACCTGGATCTCTGTTCCTCTGTGTTTACTTTCTTTCACATTATAATTGTTTTGATTATAGATTGACCTCCCAGATCCTCTGTTCTTATAATTTTATATTCAGTTCTTGACTCTTCCATTTGTCGATTGAGGTCAGGGTGATGCTGCCACGTGTGTCAGTCTCTGGTTGTTGTCTGTTCTTGTTGGTTCTCAGTCTACAGAACTTCCTTCAGGACGTTTTTCATAGCAGGGTTGGCTTTGGCAAAGTCCCTTAGCTTCTGTTTATCCTGGAATGTTTTGATTACACCATCATATTTGATTGACAGCTTTGCTGGGTAGAGAATTCTTGGGTGGCAGTTTTTTTCTTTTAGGGTTTTATATATGTCTCCCCATTGCCTTTTTGCCTGCATGGTTTCTCTTGAGAGATCCAAGCTGAATCTGATTTGCTTGCCTTTGTACGTTACACTTTTCTTTTCCCTAGCTTCTTTCAGCATTCTGTCCTTATCTTTTAATTTGGAGAGCTTGATTATTATATGTCTTGGTGGTTGTCTTTTAGGGGCTGCCCTTCCTGAGGTTTGTTGAGCTTCTTGAATGCTTATCTTTTCACTTTTCAGGATGTTAGGAAAATTTTCTTCCAGAATCTCTTCAACTATCTCCGCTGTGGACTTGTGTGATTCTTCCTGTTCCGGAATGCCGATAATTCTTAAGTTATTCCTCTTCATGTTGTCCAATATGAATCTTAGGCTTTCTTCAGATTTTTTTTTATCTTGTTTTGTGCTTGCTCTTCTATCTTAGTAATGTTGAGAGATTTATCTTCTAGCTCATTAGTTCTGGCTTCTAGTCTTCAATTCTACTCCTTTGCCCATTCAGTATATTGTCCATTTCTGATATTCTATTATTAATCATTTGGACTTCTTTCTGTAGGCTTTGAATTGTTTCCAATGCTGTATCTATCTTATTTGATTGTTCCTGTAGCTCTTTCCTGACTTCCTCCTTATTTTTCTCAACTCCATTTTATAGTGTTTTCATACATTTTATAATCATTTTTCTGAATTCTTTCTCAGGAGTTTCCAAAGCCTACCCATCTTCCAATATGGAGTGTAGGTCTACTTCCAGCTCATTTGTCTCAATCACTTTATCTCGTTTTTGGACATGTGCTGATATTCAGGAGTTATCTGTGGCCTTAATACTTAGATGGGTGTGTATTTTTGGTATTTTTTATGCTTTCTGATTTCCTCCAGGTAGATGTGATCAGGAGATGGGCTTCCCTTTTCACTCTTCTTCCTGAGAAATTTCAAGATGCCACTGTTGGTCATTGTGATGTAACTCAGGATTTAA
>NW_006408775.1:3879426-3881267 GCF_000296735.1 Chrysochloris asiatica
AATGCTCAAGAAGATGGTCCTGGAGACGAGATTGTGCCCAAAGAAGTTGTTAGAGGTGGTCCGAGGCAGGAGGTGGGGGAGTCCCCGGATCTGTTCCGTCCAAACACTGTTGAAGCAAGACACAGACCCACGGGACCGCAGCTCGAACTTTCTCTGCTGTTTATTTTTAACTGGTAAATGTCTCTTTAAATTTTGAGGAAATCTGTGTGCATGCTTAGGACAACCCTCCATGGGTGGGGATGGGGTGTCCACTCACTCAGGCACACCCCCTTTAGTCACCAGAATGAAGGTGCACAGACAGCAAGAACAGATACAAAAAAAAAAAGAAGAGAGAATGTCCACACCTTTATCTCCACGGTTCTGTCAGGCATCTGTGGCTGCTCTGATCCTTCCCCTGCTTGGCCTCTCTCAAGATGGCGGCCCTGGGAGCTGGTGAGCATCTTGAATTAGAATGCTTCTGCTATAATTTCCCCTAGCTGTAAGCCTTCCAACCTTCTAAATATTTCTTTATATGTGGTTCAGAGTTCTGGCACCATATCCTGAGCCTGCTTGGTCCAGTATTCTGTGTTGTTGCTGACGGAGCTCCTCACTGCACTTCTACCCGATCCACCATCTTGTTTATTCTTTCAGATTATCCTCTTGATGAGTCTCTGCATCACTATTACAGCCCTTCAACAACCTCACCCTACCCCCACCCCCGCACATTGTGAATACCAAGTCATCTCTCTCTGGTTTGTTGTAGGTGCTTTTATTTCCCAGCATCCTACCCCAGTTTGTCTGATAATAGCATCTTCCCTTGTCAAAGAGTGACTTTATTAATCATAATCCCCTTCCCCTTCTCTTACCTAGGAATGGACACATAACAAACACTGGGCCTATCAGAATTCTCCTCTGAGATTTTCCATACAATGGGGTGGAAGAAGCTCTGGATTTCCTGAGAAATTTGGAGGAGGTATGACTGGGGCTATGCACAGCTATGACCCCCTCTCTCCATTCTACTGCTCTACCAGAGGAATGGGGAGGGCAGTTACAGGAGGAGGCCAATATACTAAGAGTCTTGAGATATATTAGGTATGCAATAGAGAGCTATCTGTTGAATGAAGAAATGAGCAAGAGAAAGCAATCTGCTTTATGTGGCTATATGTGACGAGCACAAATGCAAGAAGAGCTCAGAGGAGAAAGTAAACACTCAAATTTATTTAGGAGATCTGTTTCAGAATCTAGGCAGCCACTCTTTCAAGACCAAATTGTTTTCTGCTTTAAATTTTTTGTTGAAACCATGTATTTTTATAAATGGAAGGCATTTTTTAATGAAAGCAAAAAAATTTTTTTGAAGTAATACGGATTTTTATATATCCCAAGGGGTCTCTGGTTCTGGGATTGGTGGGATGAACCCCATTTCCTCAGATTCATGCAGTTATAGTGGCTACCACCAGATGGCAATATGCACCAAAAGTGAGACATTTCCCACTAAACCACAAGCCAAGCCAATCCAACCCACTAATTAATTCTGACCCATAATGAATCTATTATGAAAGCGGGCAGTCTCTGGAGTGAGTGGAGTGTTGTAACCACCAGTCTTGAATTTAGTGAGCCAATGCCTAACCCACAGTGCTCTCAGGGCTCCTTCACTAAACCCTGAGGTGGTTGCTATATGTACCATGGTCATGAAACTGTTGACCAGAAAACTTCAGTAAATCACCCAGGGTACCAGTTAACGCAATTGACAAATAAAACATTAAGAACACTACATCATCTCTGAGGGATGTCCAAGTTCTATTTTTATATTTTTAACTTAGAATTTTTGTAACTTAAAATCTTTTAATTAAGATATCTATTCA
>NW_006408775.1:3882704-3884239 GCF_000296735.1 Chrysochloris asiatica
ACACCTTTCTTAATTTTAAAACATTCAGTGTTCCCATGTTCACTTTGAACAACTGCCTCTTGGTCCATGTAAGATTCCTCATGAGCACAAGTAAGTGTTCAGGAATAATTATACTTCGCAATGTTGTCCATAGCTTGTCATGATCAACACAACCGAAAGAAAGCTTTTGTGTAGTCAGTAAAGCACAGATAAACATCTTTCTGATATTCTCTGCTTTCAGCCAAGATCCATCCGACATCAGCAATAATATTCCTCATTCCACGGCCTTTTCTGAATCCAGCTTGAACCTCTGGAAGTTCTCTGTCTATGTATGCTTGCAGCCGTTTCTGTATTACCTTTAATAAAAGTTTACTCACATGGGATATCAAAGATATTGTCTGATGATTTCTACATTCCATTGGGTCACCCCTCTTTGGAATGGACATAAATATGGATCTCTTCCAATCACTTGGCCAGATAGCTGTCTTCCAAATTTCTTGGGATAGATGAGTGAGTGCCTCCTGTGCCCTCTCACTGTCTTGAAAGATTTCAATTTTTATTCCATCAATTCCTGGTGCCTTGTTCTTTA
This sequence comes from Chrysochloris asiatica, assembly GCF_000296735.1. Classification (NCBI taxonomy): domain Eukaryota; kingdom Metazoa; phylum Chordata; class Mammalia; order Afrosoricida; family Chrysochloridae; genus Chrysochloris; species Chrysochloris asiatica. The sequence goes on from NW_006408775.1 coordinate 3,883,273, forward strand.
CTAATTTCTTCAATGTACCTTGGACTTCTTTCTTCGTTATCATTTGCTCTTGATCATGTGCTACCTCTTGAAACAGGTGAACATCAACCATTTCCTTTTGGTACAGTGACTCTGTATATTCCTTCCATCTTCTTTTGATGCTTTCTGCATCATTCAATCATTTGCCCAGAGAATCCTTCAATTTTTAAAGTTGAGGCTTGAATTTTTTATTCAGTTCCCCCAGCTTAAGAAATGCTGAGTGTGTTCTTCCTTTTTGGTTTTCTGACTCCAGATCTGTGCACATTTTGTTGTAATATTTGGCTTTATCTTCTCGACTGATCTTTAACGATTTTCTGTTCAGCTCTTGTACCTCCTCATTTCTTCCATTTGCTTTGGCATCTCTAAGCTGGACAGCAAGTGTCTCTTCTGACATCCATTTTGACCTTTGCCTTCTTTCTTGTCTTCTTAATGACGTTTTGCTTTCTTCATGTATGATGCTCTTGATGTCATCTCACAACTCTTCTGGTCTTCAGTCTTAATGTTTACAGTATCAAATCTGTTCTTCAGATGATCTCTAAATTCAGATGGGATATATTCAAGGTCATATTTTGGCTCTCATGGACTTGTTCTCATTTTCTTCAGTTTCAGTCTGAATTTGCATATGAGCAATTGATGGTCTGTTCCACAGTCTGACCCTGGCCTTGTTTTGACTGATGATACAGAACTTTTCCATCGTCTCTTTTTCGCAGATGTAGTCAATTTGACTTCTGTGTATTCCATCTGGTGAGGCCCATGCATGTAATTGTCTCTTATGCTGTCTAAAGAAGGTATTTGAAATGAACAAATTATTGATTTTTTCAGAAATCTATCATTCGTTCTCCAGCATCATTTCTATCACCAAGGCCATATTTTCCAACTACTGATCTTTCCTCTTTGCTCCCAACCTTTGCATTCCAATCACCAGTAATGATCAATACATCTTGATTGC
>NW_006408775.1:3885344-3887194 GCF_000296735.1 Chrysochloris asiatica
CAGGGGAGAAAGAGCCCTGGTGGCTCAGTGGGTTAAGCATTTGACTGTTCTGTTGTTTATGAAATGTTTATTACAATGTGTTCTGTAACAAATTACAGTGTATTATAACATTTGCTACCATTTATGAACCAATATGAATATCTTTTTATTAATGAAAACCTATAGTGCACAGCAGAGTTCACTCTTCCTGTTGTAGATTCCTGTGGGTTTGGAAAAATGCATGTCATGTGTCCACCATAGCAGTATCATGCAGAATAGTTTCTCTGCCCTTATAATGCTGTGTGGTCCGCTGTCCATCCCTCTGACCTTCTCCCTTAGTCCTTGGAAACCACTTTTTAAAACTTTTAACTGTCACAATAGTTTTGCCTTTTCCAGAATGTCGTATCATTGGAATCATACTGTTTTTAGCTGATTCAAACTGACTTTTTTCAATTGGAAATGTCATTTAAGTTTCCTTGATGCCTTTTCACAGCTTGCTAGCTTGTTTCTTTGTGTTACTAAAGAATCTTCATCTTTGGATGCACCACCAGTGGTTTCTCTGTTCAGCTGTTTTGAGGACAGCCTGGTGGTTTCCAGACAACAAAAGTGCCCAGCTCACTTAGAAACTGCCGGATTGTCTTCCAAAGCAGCTGTACCATTTTGCATTCAGTGACTCTTTCTGGAATTCACTCATGTAGTTTCTAAATCGCCAATACCAGGATTATTTATCCTCTGTGACATCTCATGACTTAATCTGATGGACAGTCACTTTGTATGTACCTAGCATCCTTTTTAAGTTATTGTTTTTCACCCAGCATGGTTTCTGTGATGGCCAGAGATCATGGGATACTCTCCACACACAAAAATGTATATAAAAGTAAATTTTTTTTAATCCTCAAAGATAACATCTCACACCTGATGAGTCAATAGTACTAGCTTCTTATGCATAGAATAAGGAGCCCAGTTGATGCCAGGGGTTATGCACCACACTGGCAACCACAAGACTGGCAGTTCAGATCCACTGAGTGAGGATCGGGTCACCTGCCCCATGTGCTGTACAAATGTGGACCATAAAATATACCTTTACAGTACAAATCATAAAGAACTAAGAAGAAACTGATCTAATTGGTAAGGATTCATAAACGCACTTATTATTATTGCAACTTCAATTAGTAGTCTCCGTTTAGGGAGGGAGTTCGGAGTGAGACCGAGTCCATTCTTCAGGGACAATGTTGTTACTATTTTCTGACCAGACTGATGTTGTACTAATTGCTCATGGGGGTCACAGAGGGCCCCTTGGACTCTGTAGAATTAGCCAGAGTGAGCCAGGCTACCCACGGTCGACCAGTGCTCCTCAGAGGACCAGGAGCAACTGTGGACTTAAAAGCTTATGACCTCAACTTGTAGGATCGTAGGGACCTCGGCTGGATTGAGGACAGACCCTGAAGTCAGAGGTATGTTTACACAAATAATTTCTTGACTTTTATTACTGGAGAATCCAAGGAGTGAGAGGCCAAGAAGGAAGGAAGATGGGTAAAGGAGAGAAAAAGAGGAAGTGTGTCCAGTGGCCTTTCAAGGAACTGGGCTTGGAACTGCAAGAAACATTGCAAGTCATTTTGAAGTTACTAGAGTCTTTGGTCCATTTCTAGAGATGTTTATGACTTTCTGAACAGTGTAGAGAAGACAAGGAAAGGAATACTTTAAAAATCAATAAACTACAAAGGTAAGTTTGAAAACAACAATGTAAGAACTCTTTCACAAAAGTCATCTCTAGCACATGATCTCCTGGAAATGAACCAAGTAACTGTTTAGAACCCAACAATTGTTAGTGGGGACCAGGGGTGGAGGAGGAAGGGGGTGGCTTTTGCTTA
>NW_006408775.1:3892544-3893205 GCF_000296735.1 Chrysochloris asiatica
AAACTTGAGGAGTTCTGAGCTTGTAGCACCACTCAGCAGACACAAAGCACCGCCATCCAGAAACCCAACAACTCTAAATGCAGACAGGCAGTATTTGTCTGTCTCTTCTCTGTCTCCATCCACTCCCATGGCATCCCTATAGTACAGAGTAGACCACCCAATAGACTGTAAATCTATGGAAGCAGACTGCCACCTCTGTCTCTTCAGGGAATGCAAAAGGACAAACACTTCAACTAACAGGAGGTCCTAAGTGATACCAGGAGATACTTCAGAACAGAAAAATGAGTTGATTATCAGATTAGTAAGTTGGTTCCTCAACTCCCTTACGTCGTAAGTGGACAAAGAATAATCACCTCCTCTTAAGGTATTGTTGTTAAGTGCTGTTGAATCAGTTCTGACCCATACCATAGCAACCCTGTATAGGGTTTCTGAGGAGCAACTGGTGAGCTTGAACTGTCAACCTTGCAGTTCAAACGGATTTTCAGTCTGGAGCATAAACCCACAGCGCCACACCAGGACTCCGCTTAGGGTATTGGTGGTGCGGCTGGTTCTGTGCCGTGGAGTTGGTTCCTACTCATAACGACCCTGCATACTATTTCCTAGACTGTAAATCTTTACGGGAGCTGTAAACCTCATCTTTCTCCCACAGAACAGCTGGTAG
>NW_006408775.1:3896268-3896750 GCF_000296735.1 Chrysochloris asiatica
GGCACGTAATCACAACAATACATTTATTTATCAACATGCCGATTATGGACTCCATATAATGGGGCAGACATGTATGTCCCAGGTTCAGAGGTTACTGACCTAGTACAGACCTATCTCACTGTCTCCGTCTCTATAGTACACATGTTTTTCGTTACATCTTACAGTTCTGGAGAATTCTGTAGTTTTCTAAAGAAAGCACTTCAGCTTGCAGTACCCCATATAAAGTTACTGTGCTCCCATGAAATCAAGGCAGGCATTATCAACAGCATGTGAAGACCTAAAGAGTTCATTATTGTCCCCAGAGACCTATGCAGCCATTGTCCTTGTTCATCTCTGTGTCTTCTTCTCAATAATTCCATCTATCTGCCCATAATTTTCATCCATATAGCCTTCAGTCATCCTCTCTTTCTCTTATGTCTACATCTCATTTCCCCTCTGTCTCATCTAATGTTTATTAAGAAAAGGTACGAAAAAATCATTTG
>NW_006408775.1:3897875-3901194 GCF_000296735.1 Chrysochloris asiatica
AGTTGCAGATCAAAGTCCTCTCATATTTCCTTAGTTTCTAATACAGCAATCATGGGACTAACCTGGACTAACCAATTAGTGACATTATCTTGGAGAATTCATCAAAGTCCTGATTCTTAGAGGCTCAAAAACTTCATTGATCAGTACACTCATATTAGATAAAAATTCTCTGGAAGTTGACCCACAATAATCAAGTTCTTAAGGAGCAATACATAAACCAGAATGCCAGTTGATTGATTACTAGAACTGGAACTGCCAAAGGGATTGATCTCTACTAGTCAATTCATTAAAGCTGAGATGTAAGTTGGGCAAAACTAGAAGGAAATAGATAAGCATTCTTGAAATATTTGGAGTTCTGAAGTTCCCTCTGGAAATATTTTAAATGTAACTTTGAGTTAAAGGAATGGTGAGACACAGGAAGTTATAAGGTGAAATATAATAATAATTGGCCATCATTAAGGAGTGAGTGCATAATGGGAATCAGATGTAACATTATCCACACATATCATGATCCATTCTCAATGGTGAGCATGAGACAAAGTCAGAAATTTGTGGGAAAATTAAATAGCGGACCAGCTCCTTGTTGTTAAGGAGTTTGAAGTTGTATTTCTAGGGTTCCAGAGGAAGCCAGGTTGTTAGAAATTCTGAAAATGAAAGACAAAACAAAGGAATGAGTCTCAGACTCTGGGGAAGGAGTATCCAGGCATGAAAAGGCTGGTGAGGTGAGCAAAGGCACTCAGACTGGGAAGTGCAGCGCCTTTTCCAGAAACTAGGGCCCATTCACCTGTGCTGCATTTAGAATGTGTGTAGTGTGTAGACTAGACGGGGACGCAGCGGAAACCACTGAGGCCTTGGATACCAGGGAGAGCCTTGGCTTATTTTGGTGGTAGTTGGAAGTCATTGAAGGCGTGAGCTGACTCATATACAATCAGATTTGCTCTGTAGAGAGAGTCCAAAAGTCCACATCTGCTCTGTTGGAAGACTTATGCCTGCTACTGCTTTTATGTGCGGTAGAGTCAGTTACAACTCATAGCAACCCTGCATAGGGTTTCCGAGGCTATAAATCTTTACGGGAGCAGAAAGCCTCATAGTTCTCCTGCGGAACGGATGGTAGGTTCGAACTGCTGACCCTGAGGTTAGCAATCCTACTGGTTAACCACTGCGCTACCACACCCATCTAATAATGTGTCTCTGTAAATCGGAACTGATAGGACGGCTCTTAAACAATGATGCGTCTCTATAACAGTGGTTCACAAGTGGGCTATGGGGGCTTGTTATCACTGGGGGAATACTGAATTGTCTGGTGACTATTTTGTTACCATAACTGAGGGGCACTCCTACCACCTCATGAGTGGGGGACAGGTAGTTGCTAAATGTCCTCCAGGATGTTGTCCACTAAGAGAAGTCCTCCCAAAATGGCAGTAATCCTGAGCATAAGAAACAGAATAAATGTGTAAGGGAGTGGATTCTGGAAAGCAGGGAGCAGGCTTGGTGCACGATTTGCAATGCAGACCTGGGAAACTAAGGAAATGAGTGAGTAAGGAGTGTTGTGGATTAAGTTGTAGCCCCCAAAAGTGTGTGTCAACCTGACTAATCCATGCTTCTCAGTACTGTGAATTATCTCCCATTTTGTGATCTGATGAATACTTAGATGCTGTAAATCCTAGTCTCTAAAATGGTAATGAGGTAGGATTAAAGGCAGTTACATTAATGAACCAGAATTCAATCTACAGGATTCGGTTATAAATTGAGTCAGTCTCTTCTGAGATATAAAAGTTGAATGCCTTTATATATTCAATAAAACATAGGTAATCGTCTTTCTAGTCTTCTCTGCTTTCAGCCAAGATCCACCTAATATAAGCAATGATCTCTCATTCCATGTCCTCTTCTGAATCCAGATTTAGTTTATGGCAGTGGCCCGTTTTTGTACTGCTCCAAGCATTTTGAAATTATTTTCTGCAAAATAATGCTTGTGTGTGATAGTTCTGATATTGTTAGATAATCTCCACATTATGTTGTATCATCTTAATTTAGAATAGGTACAAATATGAATCTCTTCCAGACAGTTGGCCAGGTAGCTCTCTTCAAATTTCTTGGCATAGGTGGGTAAACACCTCCATCTCAAATGGTAGTCCATGAATTCTTGGAACTTTGTTTTTTGTCAATGCCTTCAATGCAGCTTGAACTTCTTCCTTCAGTTCTATTGGTTCTTGATTATATGCTACTTCCTAAAATGGATGAATTCTTAAAGACAGAATCCAGGGCCCCATCTTGTGCAAGTTGGTATGTAGTTACCCAGTTCTTTGATGGATTTCACCTGCTCATTCAGGTAATGCCTCTCAGTGAAGTCACACAAATGGGGGTCATTCTCATCAGTGGCCAGTTTGTGCAGTTCCAGTGGTGACTGAGTAACACTTTTTTCCAAGTGTAACACATACTCCATTGCATTCTGCCTGCTCTCCCAGTCATCTCGATCTGGTTTCTTGATATCCTGAAGGAAGATTCGGCCACGTTGCGGGTTCTGCAGCTTCTTCAGTTTCTCATCACATTCCCTCTTCTCATGAGATTGGTGCAGAAAACATTTGGCAAATTCTTCAACTTATTACAGTGGAATTTGTAAGCTATGGACAGACGTATATCTACAGGGTGAGGTGGTGGAGAACTGACTGGGAAAAGCTGGCTGGAATGAGGGTGGTCAGCACTGGATTCTGTCAAGCACTGTTGAATCTGGAGGTTTCAGTGACTCTTTGAAGGAAGTCTCTCAGGTGATTTTTTTTGAGGTTTAAAAATCTCGGGGTAATAATTTCAAGAGTTCCTTTAGTCTGCCTGGTTTAGAAACTCCATGAGACTGTCAAGTTCTGTTATGCTTTTCCTCCTTTTGATTAGTGTTCTTCTTATGGAACCTTTAATTAAAATGCCAAAGAGTGGTGGCCAGGCACTCTCCAGTCCTGATGTCATGACAAAGTAGGGAGTTGATCATGGAGACAATTAGTCCCAATTCCATTTCTTCTTCCTACTCCTGACTCACTTTCTTCCTCTGTTGCTCCAGGTGAACAGAGATGAACTGTTGTGCCTTGGACTCCATATTCTTTTTAAGTGTCAGGAAACGCAGCAAGGCCCTACAATACAGAAGTGCTACAGCAGTCAGTGCATAGCAGACAACTTACTTCAGGACCTTTACATAGAACCCTCCTTTCTCTGTTCTTCCCTTTGGAACACCCACTGCAGATCACCTTCATCTGGTGGACAGATGTCACTTTGAGCTCTAGTCCTGAAATATCTAAGCTTCTCCAGCATTTTCCATTCTGAGTTTGTAGCA
>NW_006408775.1:3907504-3908908 GCF_000296735.1 Chrysochloris asiatica
CTGACCTAGTACAGACCTATCTCATAGTTTCTGTCTCTGTAGTCAACATGTTGTTCATTACACCTTATAGTTCTGGAGAATCCTGTACTTTTCTAAAGAAAGCACCTCTGCTTGCAGTATCTCATATAATATTACTGTGCTCCCATGAAATCAAGGCAGGTGTTATCAACAGCATGTGAAGACCTAAAGAGTTCATTATTGTCCCCAGAGACCTATGCAGCCATTGTCCTTGTTCATCTCTGTCTCCTTCTCAATAGTTCCATCTATCTGCCCATAATTTTCATCCATATAGCCTTCTGTCATCTTTCTTCTCTTCTCTTATGTTTACATCTCATTTACCCTCTGTCTCATCTAATGTTTAATGAGGAAATGTTGCAAATGGTTGTTTGTCTTTCAATTTTTGCCACAGATGACCACTTGCTGTGGTTTTATTTAAATCATCCCATGTAAAAGTCCCACTCATTAGATTGGATCCAGCCTTGGATATGCTAGTTTGGACTTCTGGTGTAGTGCTGTATGATCAGCACTGGACTGAGAACCACAAGGTTAGCAGTTCAAACCCACCAGCTCCTCTCAGAAACCCTATACAGAGTTGCTGTGAGTTGGAGCTGACTCCAGAGCACTTAGCAACAAGAACACAATTGTGATCAGTAGGTTATAGAACTCAGATTCCTCAAGCCAGTTGAAGATGCTGAGAAAAATCATCTGTCCACAGAGTATGTCCTTTTCCCCAAGTTCTTTTCTTTCAGCTGTACAGTTCCTGAAATTCAATAATCAGTTCAGCCCACTCTGGCTCACCCCAAGGAACGCATGTATTAGAATCAGAATGCCAATTTGTGATTTTTTTTATATATGTTACTAGGATTGCCAAAGGAATCTCAACCTGCTACCACATTTCACATACAATTTACTAAGAGAAGTTATGTTAAAATCAGAACTTTATTTGGCAACAACATCAGGAAAGAAAAGGTGTAGCACAATAAGATAAACTCTGGACTGGTAACTGCAGGATCAGCAGTTCAAATCTACCAGCTGTTCTTTGAAACTCTATACGGGGTTGTTATGAGTCACAATCAATTTAATGGCACTTAACAACAACAACAGAATGCGCTTCAAAAGTGTCTTCAGTTTTATGTCCCAAATGGCAACTAAATAAATATGCTTTGTATACAGTATTTGTTCAATAAATGCTTAGTGATTTGAATTAACAAGCCTCATGAGTCTCCCTTTCTCATGGGAAGACCTAAATTTGTCAAATGGACCATTTCCATGTTTGCCAGTTTGGGTTCATTCTGTCCCTTGGACAACAGTGAGTCAACAATGGCAAATGTCCTTGCTAACATTTCTGCTGTTATTGTTGTTGTTGTTGTCAGGTGCCATCTAGTCGGAACCGACTCATAGCGA
>NW_006408775.1:3909008-3910411 GCF_000296735.1 Chrysochloris asiatica
TTAATTGGCCCATTGCTAACCAGAACTACTTTTTATTTCATTTTATTTTCTTTGTGGTTGAAAGACAGACATAGTAGTTACTAACTTCAAAAGATCAGGGATCTCTCTGAAGTTTAGTTTCCTTTGCTAATAATGGATGTCCCTAACCTACTTAAGGAACTCTGGTAGCATAATGGTTACAAGTTGGGCTGTACACATCAAGGTCAGCAGTTCAAAACTATCAGCAGTTCTGAGGGAGAAAGATGAGGCTTTCTGCTCCCATAAAGATTTCCAGCCTTGAAAACCCTATGCAGGGTTACTATGAGTTGGAACCAACTCCATGCCATACCACCATAACGCATTTGGAGTCTTGGTGTGATGTTGTAGGATAAGCATGCAACCACAAAGTCAGTTTGAACTGCACGGTCATTGGTTCAAACTGAAAATACAAAATAGGGGTTAAATATGTTCTGTTGTTGTTAAGGACCGTCAAGTCACTTCCAACTTGATGGTACTTTATAACAACAAGTTGTTTCAGAAGTGACATGACGGTCCTTAACAACAACATAAGATATTAAACCCCCTTTTAAATGTTTGTACCTAAACTTCCTTGGTCTTATGTCAGGTTTATTCATTCTAGTTTTAACTCCTTAGCTCATACATTCTACTATATTTGGTGAATAAGTCTTTGGTTACTCCTGCCATTATTTTCATGACTTCATAGACTTGTGTTTTTCTCAAATTGCATCATTTTAGATCAGCATTTTTCAACTGGAAGTGGAGGAATTCAGAAGGGAGGGGAGGAGATTTATCCAGGGGAGCTTTTTCAAATACAGTGTGTTTACCTCCCACCTTCCCTGAGCAGATCAAACCCTGGATTAGGGGATGTTTGTATTGAGAAAGCTGCTGCTGGTGGTGGTGGTGGTGGTGGTGTGCCTTGGAATCAGTTCGTACCTAAATAGGGTTTCCGAGACTGTATTATTTACAGGAGCTGAAAGCCTCATTTTTCTCATGGAACGTCTGATAGTTTCAAACTACTAACCTTCAGGTTGGCAGCCTAATTTGTAAGCACTACACTGCCACAGCTCCTTATGTTGAGATTATCGACATCTAATTTTGATGGTCCACTCCCTCAGCTCTGTTGTACTGAACAGAACAACTTTAATTTTCTGTTCTGTCTTCCTTCATTTCTGCGACAGTTCATGTCTGCCATTCTGGTAAAGGAAAGTTTCTATTCCCTGTGAGATGACCGTGGTTGGGGACTGTGATGAAAGTTTGCAATCATAACACTTAAACTGGCACTTCACTCTAAAGCCCCGAGACCTAGGAGATCTTCCTGGATGGAGCTCCACCTAACCCAACAGCTTCTCCACTTGCTTTTCTCCCAGCAGTTTTTCCAGCACAGATTTCTCAAGAGACTGAAG
>NW_006408775.1:3915396-3916670 GCF_000296735.1 Chrysochloris asiatica
TTTTTTTTTTTTTTTTTCAGTTTCCAACACTGAAATTCTGGGATATAGCTCTAAGACTAGCCAATTCGTGACAATATTTTGGAGAATTCATCAAAGTCCTGATTCTTAGAGGCTCAAAAACTTCATTGATCAGTATAGTTATATTAGGTCAAAATACTCTGGAAGTAGTCCCATAATAGTCAAGTTCCTAAAGGCTGATATAAAAAACCAGAATGCTAGTTGATTAAGTTACTAGAACTGTAGCTACCAAAGACATTGAAGAATCATCTTTTCTATTCAATTCATTAAAGTTGAGATATAAGTTGGGCGAACTAGGAGAAAATAGATATGCATTCTTAAAACATTTTTGAGTTCTGAAAGCTTTCCTATGGAAACATATTAAATGTAACAGGAAGCTATAGGGAGAAAAAAAAAAAAAGTTGGCTGTTATTGAGAAGTGACTGCATCATGGGAATCAGATATAACATTGTCCACACACCATGTTCCATTCTCAACGGTGAGCATGAGACAAAGTCAAATAATTGTGGAAAACTTAAATACGGGACAAGCTCCTTGTTATTAAGGAGTTTGAAGTTGTATTTCTAGGGTCCAGAGGAAACCATGTTTGTTGTTAGAAATTCTGAAAGTGAAAAACAAAACAAAACAGCACACAGACCTCTCTAAGGTTGTTTAGGTAACACTGCCCCAGGTCAGGAATTCATCTTTGTTGGATTCCTGGACCATCCTCAACTGGAGGCAATTGCACGGCAATTAACAACTTTGACTTCCTAAGGTTGTGAGGATAAAATCAGGTATGTAAAGTGCTCGCTTTATTGTCACCTTTTCCACTGTATGACAGGAAGGTCAGCTAAACTTCTATTGTTAAATGCCTTGGAGTCTGTTCCCATTCATAGGGATTTTGTATCTGTAGGGCTTTTTATCGTGGTATGGCTGTCAGGCTCGAAACCTGGACCTCGTGGTTCGAAGTCCATGCTAACGTATGGAGCCCGAGTTTGTTGTTGCTAAGTGCTATGGAGTCGGTTCCAACTCAGCGACCCTACGTGTATAGGGTTTAGGAGAGAGGGCTGGTGGGTTTGAACCGACAATCTTTCAGTCCAGCGCATTATTATACATGTCACACCAGCACTCCACGCCACCAGTTTGTTGTTGTTAAGTGCTGTACACTAGTTTCCGATGCATAGACACCCTATACAGGGTTTGCAAAGAGCACTTGAGGGAAAGAGTTTAGGGATTGGCAACACCGGCGGGACTCTGGGCTAGCACACATTATGATT
>NW_006408775.1:3918115-3920907 GCF_000296735.1 Chrysochloris asiatica
AATCCAGCTTGAATTTATGGCAGTGGCCTATTAATGTACTGCTGGAACCATTTTAAAACTACATTCAGCAAAATAATACTTGTGTAATATTCCTGATACTGTTAGATAATCGCCACATATGTTATATCATCTTAATTTAGAATAGGCACAAATATGGATCTCTTCCAGTCAGCTGGCCAGATAGGTCTCTTTGAATTCTTGGCATAGGTGAATGAGCACCTCCATCTTAAATGGTAGTCCGTGAATTCTTGGAACTTTGTTTTTTGCCAATGCATTAAGTGAAGCTTGAACTTCTTCCTTCAGTCCTATGAGTTCTTGATTATATGCTACTTCCTAAAATGGTTGAATCCTTAAAGACATTTTCCTGTGGTTTATTACTATGCAAAGGCATGTGACTATGTGGATCATATAATTTATGGATAACATTATGAAGAACAGGAGCTCATGAATACTTAAATGTGCTCATGTGGAACCTGTATATAGACCAAAGGCCAGAACAAAGAGATATGGTGTGATGTGTTTCAGGGTTGTATCCCTTACCCATACTTATTCTGTGTGCTGAGCAAATAATCCATTCTGGACTATATGAAGGATGCAACATCGGGATTGGAGGAAGACTCATTACAACCTGTGATACGCAGATGATACAACCTTGCTTTCTGAAAGGAAAGAAGACTTGAAGCAGTTATTGATGAATACCAAGGACTACAATATGGATCACACCTCAATCTAAAGGAGGCAAAACTCCTTAGCAACTAGACCAATAAAGAATATGGAAGCAGCAGTCAAGAAATCAAATGATACCTTGCATTGGACATGTTTACAAAAGAACTCTTTAAAGTGTTTGAAAGCAAATATGTCACTTTTAGGAATAAAGTAAACCTGACCCAAGTCATGATATTTTTAACTGCACAATATGCATATGAATGCTGAACAATAAATAAGACCTAAAATGTTGGACAATAAAAAGACCTAAGAAATTCAATGTCTTTGAATAATGGTGTTGACGAAGAATACTGAATTACCACAGACTGCCCGAAGAATGAACAAATGTGTGTTGGAAGAAGCACAACTGGATGCTCCTTAGAAATGAGGATGTCAAGACTGCCTCTCATACTTTGGAGCTGTTATCAAGAGGGATCAGTCCCAGGAGAAAGACAACATACTTGGTCAAGTAGAAGGTTTGCAAAAAAGAGGAAGACCTCAATAAGGTGGACCAACACAGGACTGGGCAGTGGTTCCTGTTGTACATAGTGCTGCTGAGTCAGACTGACTGGACAGCACCTAACACCAAATAGACCAGTAGAGGTATGTGCATCTATTTGCATATTCTTTCCTATCCACATACATGCATATATATCTGCATATGTGAGTACATATATATTTTTTGTCTGTTACTACTGTTGTTGCAAAATTGTGAATGCTATACATTTTCCAAAATTACCCCTTTTTTGTGTGTACTTTTTAAAGTCTTCATTTTCCTTGGTCAAAATGTACAGATGTGGTATTGCTTTCCCATCACCAAAAATGCTAAGTGTCTACTATCTAGAAAGTGATTCTCCTTCTGTCCTCCTCCCATCCCTGGGAACCATCAAAGAATGTTGTTTTCTGTGAGTATATCTATTCTTGACCTTTTATAATAATGAAACCATGCAATATTTGTTCTTTTGTGATTGACTTCTTTCAGTCAGCATATTGTCCTACAGACACATACAACATTTATGTTTTGTGGACTCATTATTCTTTATAATCAGGTAGCATTAAACTGTATTGCATTACCAGTGTGTTTTTTCCATCTTCACTGATAGTTATTTAGGTTGTCTACAGCTTTTTGGTGTTGTGAATAATACTACAGTAAACATTGTTGTTAAGTACCGTCGAGTCGGGTCCGGCCCATAGCAACCCTGTACAGGGTTTCTGAGGCTGTGAATCTTTATGGGAGCAGAAAGCATCATCTTTCTCCCGTGGAGCAGCTGGTAGTTTCGAACTGCTGACCTTGTGGATCATAGCCTGATTCGTAACCACTACCCTATAGGTGTGCATATGTCTATTCATGTCATTGCCCTTGTATCTCTTGGATATACATCCAGGAGTGGGATTGTTAGGTCATAAGGTATTTCTATTTCTAGCATTTTGAGGAAGCACCATATCAGTGTCCATAGTGTTTGTGCCATTTTAAGCAGCATTATTCTTTATAGCAAAGAAGCAGAACCCCAAATGTCCATAACTGATTGGGGGATATACAAAATCTGGTATAGCTTTCATACAATGAAGTATTATTCAGCCATAAAATAATGAATCAAGTTCTGATATTTGCTATGACATGGCTGGACCTTTAAAACATATTAAGTATAAGAAGCCACCCAGAATGCAGGTGTATGATTTCATTTATATGAATCATCCAGAATAAGCAAATCTAGAAGAAAGTAGAGAGCAAAGGCAGGGAATAGTGGGGTGGTCCAAGCTGGGCTCACCCTGAGGAAACACTAAAATATTTTATTCTGTATTGTCCCTGCTTCTTCTTCTTTTTCCCATTAAGTTTTTTTGACTTTTAGGTGGAATGTTTATTCTCCTTTAGGCACCACTGACACCTTGCATGTGTAAGGTAAGAACCATGGACAGTGTACTCAGCTTTTATCGTTTTTGAAAACTCCATAGAATCCCCCCAAAAGCCTAAATAGCTATGATTTGTTCTTAGTCAGTTTTTTATTTGGCTCTTATTCCACATCAAATATATAGCTGGATTTGAGTGCAGCCAAATTTGCTTTAGACCTGTATATTCCTAGGATCTT
>NW_006408775.1:3922078-3926525 GCF_000296735.1 Chrysochloris asiatica
TGATGGCACCTGACAACAACAACAACAACTGCTCTAAAGTAGATTCTACACTTGGATTCTCTTCAGGACCCTACACAAGTATAACATGGTGCAATGATTAAGCACGTGGCTAATGAAAAGGTGACGTGTTCAAACATACCCATGACTCCACAAGAGAAATACCTGGCAATCTCTTCTCATAAAGATGAACAGCATTAAAAACTCTGTGTGACAGTTCTGCTCCCTCACATGGGGTCTCTATAAGTCAGAATCAACTCAATGGCACCCAACAACAGCAACAATAGAGAAAACTGTAACCGAGGGCCAAGGAAGTGGAGGCAAAAACACTTTTGTTTTCATTAGAAACAGTGATGCTTATAAAACTTATCCAATGGTTTAACTCATCCTTCCTCTCATCCTCTTTTTGGTGTTAGCTAGATTACAAAGAATACTGACCTTTTGTTCTGAAGGTAAGTACACAACAGTAGGTGACTGTTGTTGCTTGTTCTTAAGTGCCTTAGAGTTGGTTCTGACCCATAGTGACCTTATATAAAGAGTTTCTGAGGAGTAGCTGGTGAGCTTGAACATCAACTTTACAATTCAAATGGTTTTGATGTCTGGTGCATTAACCTGCAGTGCCACAAAAATCAGATAATGTTCAGAAAAGATCTAGGCTGTTACCTTCTAGATATACTTTCCACGAGGAAAATTTCTTTCTCCACTATGTGTGAGTCACATGTCATGTTCTGACCTTTTCCAGAAATGCTTTTAAGATCATTAGCCACTTTTTCTCAAGTGTTGGGAACAGGGACCCCTGCTTTTCCTGCAGGACTTATGAATCAATAACCTCTCCTTCAAAGCAAAGTTTAAGTCTACAGTGAGTAGGGCTCTGGAGTCCTGCACAGAATTAAGTAGGAAGTTAGCATTGCTATTCTCATTTCTATCCTTGAACAGCCAGTTGTCAAAGGCTGATCGATCTCTGTGAACCAACAGAAGCACTAAGAAGTACATGTTGGCCTAAAAAAAGTTGACCTTTCAGTTTTCCTACACAATTATAACAGTTGTCTACCTTCCTGCGATGGGAATGTCTTTTTTAGGAACATCCTGATGGTGGATGAGTGTAGAGTTCTTTGTGGAGTTTCTCACACTGGGAGCGCTTGTAAGGCTTTTCACCAATGTGGGTTCTCTGGTGGGTATTGAAGAGAGCTGTTGTTGAAGCTTTTTCCACATTCCATACACTTGTATGGTCTCTCATAGTGTGGCCCTGTCAGTGGCCACTGAATGGGAACTGTTGTTGAACCTCTTTGTACATGTAGTACCCTAATGAGGTTGCTCACCAATGTGGGTTCTCTAGAGGCCAATGAGACTGGAACCCTGGTTGCAGTTTATCCCACATTCGCCACATGGGGAGGGTCTCTCCCTTATATGAGCATTGAGGCCAGCACACTCACTAAAGCTTTTCCACACTCAGTGCACTAGTGAGGCTTCGCTCCTTTTTGGATTCTCTGATGACAAACAAGGTAAGAACCTCGGCTAGAGCTTTTTCCACATTTGTGCCATTTGTGGCTTTTTCCAGTTCTGGTGTGCCAAGGAAGGAAGAGTCCTGAAAGTGGGTTTCCCATACAGGAGATGTTTACAGGCTTTCCACCAGGTACAGTCTCTGGTGAGTTGTCCTCTTCTGGGATAGAGGATTAGCCTCACCTTTACCATGAGAGTTCCTTGATGTTCCCTTCTTGATGTTGGCTCACTCTTCCTGCCTTTTAGTAGCTTAGAGTGCTGAGAAATGTCCCACTAGACTTTCTCCATAAAGCCTTGTTCATTTCTACTTCCTTTTAATTATCCATTTTAGAGGCTCTTAAAAAAAAAAAAAAGTTTTAATTGTGAAATGAGTAATAATTTACATGGGAGAACATAGGTTTTACACTCATCATTTTATTGCAATGATTACAATCCATTCTGTGCATCATCTTTCAACAGTATTTGCTTCTATTACCTCTAGGGTTTTTGGCTTTTTTAGTTGGATGTACACAAAAACACTCAGAAATATATAATCATTTAAGCAACCAATACGTAAGCCTGCCTCCTGGCTGCCAGCACACAGTCTCTTTCTTTCCTTGAGTCTTGAGTCCTCAAATGCTCTCTCTCCATGTCCTCATGTCTGCCTCCATGTCTGGTGTCACTGCTTCTCTGGATAGGGTTCCACATTCTACACGTGCTCTTCTCCCTTTATGATTCTATGGTCCTCTGGTCCTGGAAAGTAACATTAACTGCTCCCCATTTTTGGTAAAAAACTTCTACCTTTGAAAGCAAGACCCTTCAATATGCTGCATGCAAGAGACACCTTACACACAAAGACAAAAACAGGCTAAAAGTTAAAGGATGGGAAAAAATATACCAAGCTAACAGCAATAAAAACCAAGCAGGAGTAGCAAAACTAATCTCTGATAAAATAAACTTTAAGGCAAAAACCAGCATAAGAGATAAATAAGGACACTATCTCATGATTAAAGGATCAATTGAGCAAGATGACATAATCTTAATGAATATGTATGCTCCCAATGAAAGAGCACCAAGATATATAGAGCAAACCCTATTAGAATTGAAGAATGAAATAGACAGATCTACAATTATAGTGGGAGATTTTAATATGCCACTTTTGAAAAGGGATAGAACAAACAGAAAAAACTCCACACTGTTACAGAGGAACTAAACAGCACAATCAACCAACTGGACCCTATAGATGTGTACAAAGCATCCAATCCAACAATAGCACAATGCACATTCTTTTCCAGTGCACATGGAACATTCTCCAGAATTGACCATGTGTTTGGTCACAAAGCAAACCTCCATAAATTTATAAACATCAAAATATTAAGAGCATTTTTCCAGACACATTGCTATAAAACTAGAAATCAAGAACAAGAAGACCAAGGAAATAAAGTTGAATACATGGAAACTGAATAACACACTGCTGAAAAGCAACTGGGTAGTAGAAGAAATTAAACATGAACTCACAAACTTCGTAGAAACAAATGAGAACAAACACACAACATACTGAAATCTTTAGGACATGGTGAAAGTGATGCTGAGAGGACAATTTATTGCAATAAATTGCATGCATCCAAAAAGAAGAACCAAAATTAACACATTAACACAGCATCTACACAATTGAAAACAGACCAAGAGAGGGAACCTACAATCACCAAAAGAAAAGAAATATAAAGATTAGAGTAGAAATAAATGAGATAGAAAACAGAAAAACTATAGAAAGAATCAACAGGACAAGAAGCTGGTTCTTTGAAAGGATTAATAAAATTGACAAACCATTGGCAAACCTAACAAAAGAAAATAGAAGACACAAATAACATGCATTAGAAACCAGATGGGCAATGTCACAATGGAACCAAAGGAAATAAAAAGGATAATAACAGAATACTATGAAGAGTTGTACTCCAACAAATTTGGAAAACTTAGAGATGGATACATTTTAAGAAAAACAATACCTACCTAAATTTACACAGAGTGAAATAGAGAACCTGAACATACCCATAATAAAAGAAGAAATTTATCAGTCATCAAAAAACTCCCAACCAAAAGAAATCCAGGTTCAGATGGCTTCACTGGTGAGTTCTACCAAACATTCAGGAGAGAGCTGTCACCAATTCTACTCAAATTATCCCAGAATATAGAGGAGGATGGGAAACTTCCTAATACATTTTATGAAACAAGCATAACCCTTATACCAAAACCAGGGAAGGATATCACTAAGCAAGAAAATTATAGACTAATATCCCTCATGAGCATAGATGCAAAAATTCTCAACAAAATCCTAGCCAACAGAATCCAGCAGCACATGAAAAAATAATACATCATGACCAAGTGTGGTTCATAAAAGGGATGCAAGGATGGTTCACCACTAGAAAAACAATGTAATCCACCATACAAATGAGAAAAAGGGAAAGAACCACATGATCATATCCATTGATAAAGAAAAGGTACTTGACAATATCCAACATCCATTCCTGATAAAAACACTCAACAAAGTAGGAATTGAAGGGAAATTCCTCAACATAATTAAGAGCATATACACAAAACCAACTGTCTACATTACTTTCAATGGAGAGAAACTGAAGGCCTTCCCTCTATGAACAGGAACCAGACAAGGATGCCCTTTATCACCACTCCTATAGTCAATATTGTGTGGGAAGCCTTAGCAAGAGCTATACGGCAAGATTGGGAAAATAAAGGCATCCAAATTTGCAGACGATAAATGTTGTTGTCAGGTGCCATCGAGTCAGAACCAACTCATAGCAACCCCATGCACAGCAGAACAAAACAATGTGTGATCCTGGGCCAACCTCACTACTGCTGCCACACTTGAGTCCATCAATGCTGCCACCTGGGCAATCCATCTCTTTGGGGGTCTTCCTCTTTTTCTCTGACCCTCCATCTTACCAAGCATGATATC
>NW_006408775.1:3927665-3928798 GCF_000296735.1 Chrysochloris asiatica
AGTTGGCCAGATAGTTGTCTTCCAAATTTCTTGGCAGAGATGAGTGAGTGCCTCCTGTGCCACCTCACTTTCTTGAAAGATTACAATTTTTATTCCATCAGTTCCTGGTGCCTTGTCCTTTGCCAATTCCTTCAATGCACTTTGGACTTCCTCACTGAGTATCATTGGCTCTTGATCATATGGTACCTCTTCAAATGGTTGAACATTAACCATTTCCTTTTGGTACAGTGACTCTGTGTATTCCTTCCATCTTCTCTTGGTACATTCTGCATCATTCAATAATTTGCCCAGAGAATCTTTTAATAACGAAAGTCGAGGCTTGAATTTTTTCTTCAGTTCCCCTAGCTTGAGAAATGTTGACCGTGTTCTTCCTTTTTGGTTTTCTGATTCTAAATCTTTGCATATTTTATTATAGTATTTAGTTTTATCTTCTCGAGCTGATATTTGAAATTTTCTGTTCAGCTCTTGGACCTCCTCATTTCTTCCTTTTGCTGGAGAGCAAGTTTCAGAGTCTCTTCTGACATCCATTTTGACCTTTTCCTTCTTTCTTGTCTTCTTAATAACTCCTTGTTCTATTCATGTATGATGTTTTTGATGTAATCCCACAACTCTTCTGGTCTTCAGTCTTTAGTGTTTAATGTATCAAATGTGTTCTTCAGATGATCTCTAAATTCCGGTGGGATAAAATCAAGGTCATATTTGGCTCTCGTGGGCTTGTTTTCGTTTTCTTCAGCTTCAGTTTGAACTTGCATATGAGTAATTGATGATCTGTTCCACAGTCTGCCCCTGGCCTTGTTTTGACTGATGATATGGAGCTTTTCCATTGTCTCTTTCCACAGATCTAGTCAATTTAACTTCTATATGTTCCATCTGGTGAGGTCCATGTGTATATTTGTCTGTCATGCTGTATAAAGAAGGTATTTGAAATAAACAAATAATTGGTTTTGCAGAAATCTGTCATTCATTCTCCATCATCATTTCTATCACCAAGGCCATATTTTCCAACTACTGGTCCTTCCTCTTTGCTCCCAACCTTTGCATTCCAGTCACCAGTAATGAGCAATACATCTTGATTGCATGTTTGATCAATTTCAGATAGAAGAAGTTGGTAGAATTCTTCTATTTCATTCTCA
>NW_006408775.1:3929378-3930588 GCF_000296735.1 Chrysochloris asiatica
AATGTCAATACTGCCCAAAGCAATTATACATAAAATGCAATCCCAATCCAGATTCCAATGACATTCTTCAAAGAGATGGAAAAAACAATTACAAAATTTATATGGAAAGGAAAGAGACCCAGGATAAGCAAAGCACAGTTTAAGAAGAAGAACAGGTTGAGAAGCCTCTCACTCCCTGATTTCAAAATTTATTACACAGCTACAGTGGTCAAAACATCCTGGTACTGGTATCATGAAAGATACATTGATCAATGGAACAGAATTGAGAATCCAGAAATTAACCCATCTACATACAGCCAACTGATTTTTGACAAAGTACCTAAGTATATTGTATGGGGAGGAGACGGTCTCTTCAACAGATGGTACTGGCAGAATTGGAAAGCGATATGCAAAAGACTGAAACAAGGCCTTTACCTTACGCCTTATACAAAAACCACCTCATTATGGATTAAAGACCTAAATGTGAATCCCAGAATTACAAAGGTCATCAATGAAAACATAGGGGGAAATGTGAGAGCTCTAATATAGGGCATACACAGACTACCAAACATTTTGAAACTTACACAAACAAAAATAGACAAAATAGATCAATGAGACATGCTAAAAATTAAAAACTTGTGTGCATCAAAAGACTTCATCAAAAGAGTAAAAAGGAGCCCACAGAATGGGGAAAAAATCTTTTGCAATGACACATCAGACAAAGGAGTAATTTCCAAAATATATAGGAATCTACAATGCCTCTAAAGAAAAGGACAATTAACCCAATTAAAAAATGGGCACAAGACATGAATAGACACTTCACCAAGGAGGAGATCCGGGCAGCCAACAAACATATGAAGAAATGTTCACTATCACTAGCCATTTTTTGTTGTTGTTAAGTGCCGTCGAGTCGATTCCGACCCATAGCGACCCTGTGTAGGGTTTCCAAGGAGCAGCTTGTGTGCTTGAGACACCGACCTTGCAGTTCAAATGGCTTTGCAGTCTGGTCATTAGAGAGATGCAAATCAAAACAACAATAAAATATCATCTGACACCAGCAATAATAGCAAAGATTAAAAAATAGAGGACATAAGTGTTGGCAAGGACCCTACTACATTGCTGGTGGGATTGCAAAATGTTCCAACCACTTCCTAAGGTTGGAAATAGAGATCCCTTATGATCCAGCAATTCCTCTACTTGGTATTTATACACAAGAAATACGAGCCATAAC
>NW_006408775.1:3931363-3940664 GCF_000296735.1 Chrysochloris asiatica
GAAGCATCCAGCTGATATGAAGTGAGGGGAGATGCACAAGAATACCCATACTTGCAGATAGTACCCATTTGACTTGGCTTCAATGGTTGGATGGTCAGAATTTGACTAGAGGAAGAAAGAAGAGGTAAAAAAAGAGTAATCCGCTACAACTTGATGACCTTGACCTAAACTTATGGATTTAGTAGCTGAAAAGAGGAAACGAATCTTTACATCGAGGCTCATTCCCACCCCCTTGGTACACAGGGTTGACAGGGATGGGCAAATTAGACATTGGCTACCCAAAATTGAAGGGGGCTACAAAGGCACAAAGGGACTGGCTTACAAACTTTCAAGAGGGAGGCTGGTTTCAGAGGGTGCAGGGGAAGGTAGAATCTCCTGGAAACTGAGTGGTTTCCAACATGTCTGGACGGGGCTGCTGAAAGAAGATGGGGATAAGGCTTTTGTGGTTCAATAGTGAATAATTGTTATCAGGAGTGATTGTGAGTGTTGCAAATGTAAAGACAGATGTTTGTAACAAAAGGAGGGGAGTGGTTGATCTTGCAATCCAGGAGCAGAGAACCCTGGGACCATCAAGGGAGAAGAGTGAAATGTGGGACCCTATTAAGAGAAGCAGTGACGCCAGAGATGGAAGCAGAGACGATGATGTGGGGAGATGGAATGGCTGTGGACTCTGGATTCAAGAAGGAAGAGGGGCTCTGTGCTGACAGCCAGGGGGCAAGCTTGCGGGATATACCCTTTGGTTGTTTGAATGGTTATATATTTCTGAGTGCTTCGGTGTACATCAAAAAACAAAAACACAGAGGTAATGCAAGCAAATGCTGTTGAATGATGATGCAAGGAGGGGATTGTAATCATTGCAGTGAAATGAAATACAACAGGATGAATGTAAAACTGATGCTGTCCCATGTAAACTATCACTCAATTTGCAATAAAAAGTTCAAAAAACTTCTACCTTTACAGTTGTGACAGTGGCAATTACTCATGATAACAATTACTACTGAATCCTAAGAATTGTATCCATATCTCTTTTCACCAGACCCGTCTAGACAATATGAAAACTATTCAATGGGGAGTCTACTTTCCCCCACCATGATACTCTGAAAAAGAATAGAATAACTCTAATCTCTAATTGTTCATCTGACCAAATAATATACTCTTCTTCAAAGCCCCACATTCAAGCCATCTACAAATGAAATGACTCGTTTTTAGGACTTAGTAAATAAACATAGAATTCTGCAAAATCAATGATTTGTTCATTTCAAATACCTTCTTTAGACAGCATAAAAGACGATTATACACATAGACCTCATCAGATGGAATACACAGAAATCAAATTGACTACATCTGTGGAAAGAGACGATGGAAAAGCTCTATATCATCAGTCAAAACAAGGCCAGGGGCAGATGGTGGAACAGAATTGTTCATATGCAAATTCAGACTGAAGCTAAAGAAAATGAAAACAAGTCCACGAGAGCCAAAATAGAACCTTGAATATATCCCTCCTGAATTTAGAGATCATCTGAAGAACAGATTTGATACATTAAACACTAAAGACCGAAGACAAGAAGAGTTATGGGATGACATCAAGAACATCATACATGAAAAAAGCAAAAAGTTATTAAGAAGACAAGAAAAATGAAAAGATCAAAATGAATTTCAGAAGAGATGCTGAAACTTGCTCTCCAGTGTAGATGCTAAAGCAAATGGAAGAAAGGAGGAGGTACAAGAGCTGAACAGAAATTTTCAAAGGGCAGCTCGAGTAGACAAAGTCAAATATTACAACAAAATGTGCAAAGATCTGGAGTCAGAAAATGAAAAAAGGAAGAATACGCTCATTTTTCAACCTGGGGGAACTGAAGAAAAATTTCAAGGCTCAACTTTCATTATTGAAGGATTCTCTGGGTAAATTATTGAATGATGCAGAAAGCATCAAAAGTAGATGGAAGGAATACACAGAGTCATTGTACCAAAAGGAAATGGTTGATGTTCACCTGCTTCAAGAGGTAGCATACGATCAAGAGCCAATGATACTGAAGGAAGAAGTCCAAGGTGCATTGGAGGAATTGGCAAAGAACAACGCACGAGGAATTGATGGAATAAAAATTGAAATCTTGCAAGACAGTGAGTGAGGCGGCACTGGAAGCACTCACTCACCTATCCCAAGAAATTTGGAAGACAACTATCTGGCCAACTGATTGGAAGAGATCTATATTTGTGTCCGTTCCAAAGAGAGATGAGCCAATGGAATGCGGAAATCATCAGACAATATCTTTGATGTCACATGCGAGTAAAGTTTTACTAAAGGTAATACAGAAACGGCTGCAAGCATACATAGACAGAGACCTTCCAGAGGTTCAAGCCAGATTCAGAAGAGGCCGTGGAACAAGGGATATCATTGCTGATGTCCAAAGGATCTTGGCTTAAAGCAGAGAATACCAGAAATATGTTTGCCTGTGTTTTATTGTCTGCTCAACGGCTTTCAATTTGTGTGGATCATGACAAGCTATGGACAGCATTGCGAAGTATGAGTATTCCTGAACACTTAATTGTGCTCATGAGGAATCTGTACATGGACCAAGAAGCAGTTGTTCGAACAAAACATGGGAACACTGAGTGGTTTAAAATTAAGAAAGGTGTATGACAGGGTTGTATTCTTTCACCATACTTATTCAACCTGAGCAAATAATCTGAGAAGCTGGGTTCTATGAAGAAAAACATGACATCAGGATTTGAGGAAGACTCATTAACAATCTGCGATATACAGATGATACAACCTTGCTTGCTGAAAGTGAAGAGGACTTAAAATATTTACTGATGAAGATCAAAGAGCACAGCCTTCGGTATGGATTGTATCTTAATGTAAACAAAAGAAAAATCCTCACCACTGAACCAATAAACAACATTCTTAACAATGGAGATAAGATTGAAGTTGTCAAGGTTTCATTCTCCTTGGATCAACTATCAACACTCATGGAAGCAGCAGTCAAGAAATCATATGATGTATTGCATTAGGCAAATCTGCTGCACAAGACCATTATAAAGTATTGAAGAGCAAAGATGTTAGCTTGAGGACTAAGATGTGCCTGATCCAAGCCATGGTATTTTCAGTAACCTCATATGCATGCATAAGCTGGACAGTGAATAAAAAAGACCATAGAAAAATTGGTGCTTTTGAGTTATGGTGTCGAAGAAGAATATTGAAAGTGCCATGGGCTGCCAAATGAACCAACAGATTTGTGTTGGAAGAAGGGAAGAAGTGCAGCCAGAGTGTTCCTTGGAGGCCAGGATGTCCAAATTTCGTCTCTCATACTTCAGACATATTGTCAGGAGGGACCAGTCACTGGAGAAGGAAATACATGTTAGGTAAGGTGGAGGGTCAGAGAAAAAGAGGAAGACACCCAACGAGATGGATTGGCAAAGTGGTAGCATCAATGAGCTCAAGCGTGGCAACAATTGTGAGGTTAACCCAGGACTGGCCAGTTTTTTCCTATGGTATATAGGGTCACTATGATTTGGTACTGACTCGATGGCACCTAACAACAATAACAACAAGTAAACATAAGAAGAAACAAAGGTATATGACCCTTGACCACATGGGTTTGAGCTTTGTAGGCCCACTGGAATGCAGAATTGTTTCCTGTTGCTATTGGGGTGAGCTCAAGTTTTGTGAATATCTGCTTATGACGCCATGTGGTGCTCTAGAGAAATGAACTACTCACAAGAGATGAATACTGTCCACGTCAGCTTACCACATTAGCAGTGGGGGGAAACCCATCAATGTGACCCATACAATTCAAACCTATGCTGCTCAAGGGCATTTAATCTGCAGCCAATCTCAAGTCTAGACCTTTGCCTCCAGTAGATTATTACTCATCATCTGTCTCAAGTGAAGACAGAGGCTTTTGCTTCCACCAAGACTGGTCCCCTGGGCTTGGGTATTGTCAGGTGCCATCAAGTAGGTAACTACTCATAGTGATTGATGCACACAGAACAAAACACTGCCTAGCTCTATGTCCTCACAATGGGTGCTACATGTGAGCCCAGCGTTGCTGCCACCATGCCAGTCCATCTTAAGGGAGTCTTACTCCTTTTCTCTGACCCTCCACTTTACCAAACATGATCTCCTTCTCCGGGGATTGGTCCCTCCTGACAATATGTTTGAAGTATAAGTGATGAAATTTGGCCATGCTGGCTTCCAGGGAGCATTCTGACTGTACTTCTTCCAAGATAGAATGGTTTGTTCTTTTGGCAGTCCATGGTTTTTTTGTTTTTTTTTCTTAAATGTTTTATTGTGAATTATGTGATAGTTTACATGGGAGAACATTAGTTTTACATTCATTCTATCGTACATGTCTCATTGCCATAGTTACAGTCCCCTCCATGCAATCTTTTCCCTGTACCCCCCAGGTCTTCAGCACACAGTCGCTCTCCCTCTCTGGATCTAAAGTCTCCAGCTGCTCCATCGCTCCATTTCATCATCTCTGGTTCCATTTCAGGCATCACTGCTTCTCTGGGTAGGGTCCCGCTCTCTGCTCTTCTCCCTTGATGGTCCTAGGGACCTCCGCTCCTAGACTGAAAAGTTAATCACTCCCCTCCTTGCTATAAAACGTCTACCTTTACATTTCCAACCCTCACAATCAGTCCTGATAACAATTATTCACTATTGTATCACAAGAGACCCGTCTGCATTTCATTGCATCAGCCCCGCCTAGTCAGATTGAATACTACTCACTGGAGATTCTACCTTCCTCCAGGCCCTCTGGATCTAGGTTCCCTCTTGAAAGCTTGTAAGCCAGTCACTTCTTGCCTTTGTAGCCCCCTGCCCTCCATTTTGGGTAGCCAATGTCTAAGTTGCCCATCCCTGTCTACTCTATGTGTGGAGGGGGTGGGAATGAGTCTTGCTATAAGGACTTGTTCCCTCTTTTGAGCTACTGATTCCATAGGTGTAAATAAAGTTCATCAAATTGTATGAGAATACTTTTTTTTTCTCTCCTCTTCTTTTTACTTCTGGTTGAGCTCTGATCATCCAGTCACTGAAGCCATGATAAGTGGGTATTATCTGCAAGTGTGGGTGTTCTTATGCATATGCCTTCTCTTCTTATCAGCTGGACGCTTCACTCTTCACTCTAGAGTCCATGGTACTTTTAATATTCTCCTCCAACACCACAGCTCAAAGGCATCAACTCTTCTTAATCCAACGTCCAACTTTCGCACGAATATGAGGTTACGAAAATACCATGGCATATTTCAGGTGCACCTTAGTCCTCAAATTGATATCTTTGTTCTTCAACACTTTAAAGAGGTCCTGTGCAGTACATTTGCCTAATACAATATGTTGTTTGATTTCTTGACTGTTGCTTCCACGATTGTTGAAGGTTGGTCTGAGCTAAACCAAGTCTTTGACAACTTGCTTCTTTTCTCCATGTATTGATGTTATGTGTTGGTCTAGTCATGAGAACTTTGTTTTCCTCACATTGAGGTGCAACCCATACCGAAGGCTGTGGTCTTTGATCTTCATTAGAAATATTGTAACTCCTTTTTGCTTTCAGCAAGCCAGTTTGTATCATCTGCATATCACAGGATGGTAACGAGTCTACCTCCAATGCCATGTTTTTCTTCATAAAATCCAGCTTCTCAGATTATTTGGTCAGCATACAGATTGAAGAATTATGATGAAAGAATACAACCATGGTACACATCTTTACTAATTTTAAACATTCAGTGTTCCCTTCTGTTTGAACAACTTCCTCTTGGCCTATGAACAGGTTCCTCATGAGCACAATTAGGTCTGCTGGAATACTCATTCTCTGCAATGCTGTCCATAGTGTGTCAGTATCCACACAATCAAAATCCTGGGATCCTCTACTTTCAGACTCTGGAGTACATTCCATGATGTCTTCCTTCTGGGTGAAACTCTGGCTCCAGGTGAAAGCTCAGTGGTTCTCTGGCTGCTCCCAAAACTGCCCTCTCCATGAGTCTTCTCCAACCTTTCCTAGAATCTGGGGATTAGAAACACACTCCAGCAGCTATTAACACAAATTCCTGCCTAAACAGGATTTTAATTGTTGTTGTTGCTGTTGAGGCACTTCTGACTCACAGCGACCCCATGTGTGCAGCACAGAACTGCTTCCTAACTCGCCAATTTCAAACATGAAATCATTTGAAGCTAAATTAAGGCTATGGAAAGTACAACTCAAAAGGAATAACACGGTGCATTACCCCACTATGGAAGTACAAAAGCTTTCTATGACCCTTGAATATGCTGGTGAATGTGCTAAACGAATTGAGACATTTAATGAAAGGTTCAAAGACTTGAAAAGTAAACAAATGGAATTGAGCATCTTTGCAACACCATTCAATGTGGAACCAGGTGATGTGCCTGATAGCTTACAACACGAATCATTCAGCTGCAAAGTGATGAAGAGCTGAACGCTGAGTAAAGTAACTCACACGGCTTGAGTTCTAGACTCACTCCATAAGCAATGATGAATTTCCTACTTTGAGGAGACATGCACTGAAATGTGCATGAGTGTCTGCAGAACTTACTGCTGCGAGCAGTTCTTTTCAAAACTTACCAGTACCCTTTCCTCTGGACCAAAAAACCCCATTCACATAAATGGAGAAAATATTGAAGTTGTCAAAGACTTCATTCTGCTCAAATCAACCATCAACACTCATGGAAGCAGCGATCAAGAAATCAAATTACCTTAAACTGCTGTGTAATCCCCTATGTATCCCTCTCACTTTCTCCCTTAGTCCCTGAAAACCACTTTTTAAACTGTTTTACTGTCCCGATAGTTTTGCCTTTTCCAGAATGTCTTATCATTGGAATCATACCATTTTTAGCCCGTTCAGACAGACTTCTTTCACTTAGCAACGTGCGTTTAAGATTCCTCGGTGCCTTTTCACAGCTTGCTAGCTCGTTTCTTTGTATTACTGAAGAATTTCCATGTGCGGATGCACCACTGGTGGTTTCTCCATTCAGCTGTCTGAGGACAGTCTGGTGGCTTCCAAACAACAAAAGTGCCTAGCTCACTTAGAAATCACTGGATTCTCTTCCAAATCAGTTGTACCACTTTGCATTCTGAGGCTCTTTCTGGAATTCATTCATGTGGTTTCTGAATCAACAATATCAGGGTTATTTATCCTCTGCTACGATATCTCCTGACCTAATCAGATCACTAGGCATCTTGTTTGTACGTACTCAGCATCCTTTGTAAGTTATTGTTTTTCACCCAAGTTGGTTTCTGTGATGCCCAGAGATCATGGGATACTCTCCATACACAAAAACATATAAAAGTAAATTTTTTTAATGCTCAAAGATAACATCTCACAGATGATGAGTCAATAGTACTAGCTTCTTATGCATAGGAAAGGAGCCCTGTTGATGCCAGGGGTTAAGCACCACACTGGCAACCACAAGTTTGGCAGTTCAGATCCACTGAGTGAGGATCGGGTCACCTGTCCCATGTGCTGTATGTACCAATATATACCCTAAAATATACCTTTGTAGTACAAATCATAAAGAACTAAGAAGAAACTGATCTAATTGGTAAGGATTCATAAACACACTTATTATTATTGGAACTTCAATTAGTAGTCTGCGTTCAGGGAGGGAGTTCGGAGTGAGACCGAGTCCATTCTTTAGGGACAATGTTGTTACTATTTTCTGACCAGACTGACGTTGTACTAATTGCTCATGGGGGTCACAGAGGCCCCCTTGGACTCTGTAGAATTAGCCAGAGTGAGCCAGGCTACCCACGGTCGACCAGTGCTCCTCAGAGGACCAGGAGCAGCTGTGGACTTAAAAGCTTATGACCTCAACTTGTAAGTTCGTAGGGACCTCGGATGGATTGAGGACAAACCCTGAAGTCAGAGGTATGTTAGCACAAATAATTTCTTGACTTTTATTACTGGAGAATCCAAGGAGTGAGAGGCCAAGAGGGAAGGACAATGAGAAAGGAGAGAGTAGGGGAAGTGTGTCCAGTGGCCTTTCAAGGAACTGAGCTTGGAACTGCAGGAAACATTGGAGGTCATCTTGAAGCTACTAGAGTCCGTGGTCCATTTCTAGAGATGTTTATGACTTTCCCAACAGTATAAAGAAGACATAGGACAGAAAACCTTAGAAATCGATCAACTACAAAGGGGAGTTTAAAAACAGCAATGTTAGAACTCTTCAACAAAAGTCACCTCTAGAGTATAATCTTCTGGAAGTGAACGAAGCAACTATATAGAACCCAACAATTATTAGTGGGGACCAGGAGTGGAGGAGGAAGAGGGTGGCTTTTGCTTAGGGGAAGTGAGTTTATGCTAATGGAGGAGGAGCAATTAGGAAAAGGAAGATGAGAAGGTTGCACAGTGGAGGAATGTAATAAATAGAACTAAATTGTAGAAGTCAGGGTTGCTAACCCCTGTCCTGCACAGTAGGTTAAGCATTAGGCTACTACTAACTGAAAGCTCAGCATTCCCAATCCCCCAGCTGCTCCATGGGAGAAAGCTGCTTCTGAAGCAGTTCTACTCTGTCCTACAGAATCGCTGTGAGTCCGAATGGACTCCATGGCTCGGGGCTGCTGTTTGCTTTGTTTTAACTTTGTCTTAGAGACAAGCTTTATTCAGAAATAGATGCATGTTACATTGTTCAAAGTAAAATTTGGGAGGCAGTAAAGACAACAGAATAAAACCATC
This sequence comes from Chrysochloris asiatica, assembly GCF_000296735.1. NCBI lineage: Eukaryota > Metazoa > Chordata > Mammalia > Afrosoricida > Chrysochloridae > Chrysochloris > Chrysochloris asiatica. Next base: position 3,940,049 of record NW_006408775.1, read on the forward strand.
TCTAGAATGGTCCAGGAGGAAGGTTAGCGCATCCTTCCTGTGAAATGAATGTTTTTGTGAGCACAGCCTGTCCTGGGAATGGGATCTCAAACCAGAAAGGATTGATGCAGCTTTGAGTCCAGCCCTGTACTCCACACAGGTCTGTCTCTGAACCAGCCCTTGTTTTTCTCCTACTAAAAAATGTCCCTGTGTGTTTTCATCTTGAAAGCTGAAAATGTCCCCTCCTCTGTTCTCCTATTTTAAGCACATTACTGCTTTTCACAGCCAAGGAGGACACCTGTTCAGCAAGTCCTCATCTTTAACATTCCTTCTTAATGTCATAATTGGTTGCTGTTGTAAATTGCCATTCAGTTGGTTCTGACTCATAGGGACCCTGTGCAAAGCAGGATGAAGCCATCCTCACAGTCACTGTTACTCTTGAGCCCATTGCTGCTGTCACTGTGTCTGTCCACCTTGTATGAGATCTTCCTCTCTTGGGCTGACATTCCACTTTACCTAGCATGATGTCTTTCTCCAGGGGCTGGTCCCTCTTAAATTATGTCCGAAATATGTGTGACAAAGTTTTGCCAACCTGCCTTCAAAGACCATTGGTTGTACTTTTTCCAACACAGATTTG
>NW_006408775.1:3942364-3943567 GCF_000296735.1 Chrysochloris asiatica
CGCTATGTGGCGGTTTGCAAACCCCTGCACTACACCACCATCATGAATCCTCGGATCTGCTGGCTGCTGGCTTCCATGGCCTGGTTGTGTGGCTTGGGCAACTCTATAATCCAATCAACGGTCACTCTGCAGCTCCCACTGTGTGGGCACAGGATGATAGACAACTTCTTGTGTGAGGTGCCCACCATGATCAAATTGGCTTGTGGAGACACTACTCTCAACGAGGTTTTGCTTAACGGTGTCTGTGCTTTCTTCACTGCTGTGCCTCTGAGCATCATCCTGGTCTCCTACTGCTTCATTGTTCAGGCAGTATTGAAGATCAGCTCAGCAAAGGGAAGACGAAAGGCCTTTAACACGTGTTTCTCTCATCTGGTTGTGGTTTTCCTCTTCTATGGCTCAGCTATCTATGGGTATCTCATTCCAGCTAAAACTAGCAACCAGGACCAGGGCAAATTCACTTCTCTTTTCTACTCTGTGGTCACACCCATGGTGAATCCTCTCATTTATACGCTGAGGAACAAGGAGGTGAAGGGGGCACTGAAAAGGCTTTTAGGGAAAGGAAGGGAAGTGGGCTGAGAGAAAACACCTCCATCATTTATTGCCTGTCCATCTCGTTGTACTTTTTCTCATTATCTTTTTGGCTAGGTGAACAAGAGAAGTACTAGCCCCGGTAAAACCATCTCAGTGAAACCAAGGCATGTTTCCAATGACTGGGACTTGGTTACTGTTATTTGCAATACTCTGCAGTTATTTAGGAGTCCTGCCGGTGTGGCGCTCTAGGAGAACTGGCACACCAACAGGACTCCTAAGTGACTGTGTGAACTGAAAAGTGGAAGGTTCAAATCCACTAGCCTCTTTTCAGATATCCTATGAGTCAGAACTGACTTGATGGCATGTAACAAAACAATACTTTCATTTACCAACATGCCAACTGTGGACTCCATATAATAGGGTAGATGTGTATGTCCAAGGTTCAGAGGTTACTGACCTAGTACAGACCTATCTCACTGTCTCCGTCTCTATAGTACACATGTTGTTCGTTACATCTTATAGTTCTGGAGAATTCTGTACTATTCTAAAGAAAACACTTCAGCTTGCAGTACCCCATATAAAGTCACTGTGCTCCCATGAAATCAAGGCAGGTATTATCAACAGCGTGTGAAGACCTAAAGAGTTCATTATTGTCCCCAGAGACCTATGCAG
>NW_006408775.1:3945946-3947239 GCF_000296735.1 Chrysochloris asiatica
TCAGAGAAAGCCTATATAGGGTTTCCAAAGAACACCTAGTCGGGAATAGACTTTAAGGATTGGCAAAACCGGGATCCGGGGCTCTATGCTCACAGGCTTAATGTTTGGCCCCAAGAGGAAGACCCCCAACAAGATGGACTGGCCAAGTGGCAGCGTTGATGGACTCAAGCGTGGCAACAATAGTGAAGTTGGCTCAGGATCGGGCAGTGTTTCGTTCTGCTGTGCATAAGGTCACTATGGGTCATTATCAACTTGATGGCACCTAACAACAACAACAACAGTAACACAAAGTGCGGCAAGTGCTGCCCATTAACAGAAGGCGGGAACCAAGTGGAGTGGGCGGTGCTGGCCTGACTGGGCGGTTTTGTTTGGAATTTAGGTATTGCCCATGCCTATGACTGTCTCCTAGTGTGGCGCTGTGGGCCAATGCATTAGACTGCAAAGTCGTTTGAACTGCAAGATGGGTGGTTCAAGCTCACCAATGGCTCCTTGGAAACCCTATATAGCCTCGCTATGGGTCGGAATCGACTCAACGGCACTTAACAACAACAACATGACTATTTCGCCATCCCAGGGTGCCCCGCGACAGCTTCTGGTGTGGGAGAAGGAGCAGGTGGCTGAGCTGAGCAGCAGTGAGGCAAGTTCTTCCCGAGGAGATGGAGTCCGGTTAAGGGCTGCAGCCCCCTCACAACCTGGGCTTCCGGAAGGCAAAGACTCGAGTGGCGGTGGACAAGGGCCTCCACCTTTCGTTTGGACAAGTGTGCGGACTCACCCCTGGGGAAGACTCCTTTGAAAGACCCCTGAGGCCTCTTCTGGAGCAGCTGAATTCAAAAGTTTTTGCTTCATTGAGGCCCTTTGCAACCGCCCGACCTTGTGCTGGGCGCCTGAGCCACGAAGACCCCGCAAACATGCTCCTTTCCCTCAGCTCCCAAACTAGTGGCCAGCTGATTTCATATAAAGCAAAATATTAGCGTTTGTTTCTTGCTCTTGTAAGAAACGAGCTCTAATTTTAGGTGGGATAAGGCTAGGTGTCCTAGAAATCCAGGAGTGGTGCTGTGGGTAATGCGCTGGATTGCAAGGTCTACAGTTCAAACTCACCAGCCGCTCCTAGGAAACCCTATGCAGGGTCGCTGTGAGTCTGAACTCAACCGATGGCATTATCAACCACCACAGTTTAAGAAACCTAGAATAAAAGTAGTAAGGGAGTGGCATCTGGAAAGCAAGGAGCAGGCTTGGTGCGCAATTTGCAGTGCAGACCTGGGAAACTAAGGCAATGAGTGAGTAGGAAGTGTT
>NW_006408775.1:3947813-3950074 GCF_000296735.1 Chrysochloris asiatica
GTGAATTCTTGGAACTTCATTTTTTGCCAATGAATTAAGTGAAGCTTGAACTTCTTCCTTCAGTACTGTTGGTTCTTGATTATATGCTACTTCCTGAAATGCATGAACCCTTAAAGATATTTTCCTATGGTTTATTAACTATACAAAAATATTTGACTATTTGGATCATAATGAATTATGGATAACATTATGAAGAATGGGAATTCCTGAGTACTTAAATGTGCTCATGTGAAACCTGTACATAGACCAAGGACCAGAACAAAGAGATGTGTTATGATGTATATCAGGATTGTATCCTTTCCCCATGCGTATTCTGTGTGCTGAGCAACTAATCCAATCTGTAATATACAAGGATACAACAACAGGATTGGAGGAAGGCTCATTATAACCTGTGTTATGCAGAGGACACAACCTTACTTTCTGAAAAGAAAGATTTGAAGCACTTACTGAAGAATATCAAAGACTACAATATGGATCACACCTCAACATAAAGAAAACAAAACTCCTTACAACTTGACCAGTAAACAAGATGGAAGCAGCAGTCAACAAATGAAATGATATATTGTATTGGACAAATTTACAAAAGACCTGTTTAGAGTGTTTGAAAGGAAAGTTGTCACTTTTAGGGCTAAGGTAAACCTGACCCAAGTCATGGTATTTTAACTGCCAAATATGCACATGAATGCTGAACAATAAGACCTAAAATGTTAGACAATAAAAAGACCTAAGAAATAAAATGTCTTTGAATTATGGTATTTGATGAAGAATACTGAATTACCACAGACTGCACAAAGAATGAATAAATCTGAGGAGGCAAAAAGCCCAACTGGATGCTCCTTAGAAATGAAGATGTCAAGACTGCCTGTCCTACTTTGGAGCTGTTATCAGGAGGGATCAGTCCCAGGAGAAAGACAGCCTACTTGGTCAAGCAGAAGATTAGCAAAAAAAAAGAGGAAGACCTCAATAAGGTGGACCGACACAGGACTGGGCAGTGGTTCCTGTTGTTGTACATAGTCCTGCTGAGTCAGACTGACTGGACAGCACCTAACACCAAATACACCCATAGGTGTCCTTATATCTACTTGCTTATGCCTTCCTGTCCACATACATGCATACATTGTACATATGTAACTACATACATATTTTTTATCTATTATTACTGTTTGCAAAATTGTGAATGCTACACATTTTCCAAAATTACTCCTTTTTCTTGTGTACTTTATTATGTTTTCATTTCCCTTGGTCAAATGGTACAGATTTTAATATTGCTTTCCCATCACCAAAACTTATAAGTGTCTACTATCTAGAAAGTGATTCTCCATCTTTCCCCCTCCCGTCCCTGGGAATCATTAAAGAGCGTTGCTTTCTGTGAGTTTATCTATTTTTGACTTTTTATAATAGTGAAACCATGCAGTATTTGTTCTTTTGTGATTGACTTCTTTCAGTCAACATATTATCCTTCAGACGCATCCAACATGTATGTTGTGTGGGCTTATTATTCTTTATGATCAAGTAGCATTAAACTATAGTGAAGTACCAGTTTGTTTTTCCCATCATTCACTGAACATCACTTAGGTTGTCTCCAGCTTTTTGTTGTTGGTGGATAATACTGCAATAAACATAGGTGTGCATATGTCTATTCATGTCATTGCCCTTATGTCTCTTGGATATACATACACCTAGGAATGGGATTATTAGATGATAAGGTATCTCTATTTCTAGCATTTTGAGGAAGCACCATATCAGTGTCCATAGTTTTTGTGCCATTTTAAGCAGCATTATTCTTTATAGCAAAGAAGCAGAAACCCAAATGTCCATAACTGATGACGGGTTATATAAAATGTGGTGTATTTGCTGTGACGTGTAGGGAAATTGAAACATGCAAAGTGAAAGAAGCCACCCAGTATGGAACAGTATGATTTCATATATATGAAACATCCATCCAGAACAAGCAAATTTAGAAGAAAGTGGAGAGCATAGGCAGGGAATAGTGGGGTGGTCTAAGCTGGGCTAACCCTGAGGAAACACTGAAGTATTTTCTTCAGTCCTGCCTCTGCTGCTTCCTCATTTTCCCATTAATTTTTTGACATTTAGGTAGAATGTTTATTCTTTAGCTACCACTAACACCTTGCATGCATAAGCTAAGAACAATGGAGAGTGTACTTACCTTTTATCATTTTTTAAAACTCCATAAAGTCCTCAAAAAAAGCCTAAATATCTATGATTTGTTCTTGCTCAGTAAGTTTTAAATTTGGCTCTTA
>NW_006408775.1:3951230-3956929 GCF_000296735.1 Chrysochloris asiatica
GGGGTCCCTATAAGTCAGAATCAAGTCGATGGCACCCAACAACAGCAACAATAGAGAAAACTACAACCAAGGGCCGAGGAAGTGAAGGCAAAAACACCTTAATTTTCCTTAGAAATCAAAATGTTTATAAAACTTATCCAATGGTTTAACCCATCCTTCTCTCATCCTCTTTTTGATGTTAGCTGGGTTACAAAGAATCTGACCTTTTGCTCTGATGAGAAGAGTTGTACATAGCAGTAGGGGACTCTTGTTTGTTCTTAAGTGCTGCCAAGTTGCTTCCAACCCATAGTAACCCTATAAAGGGTTTCTGAATAGCAGCTGGTGACCTTGAACCACCAACTTTGCAGTTCAAATGGCTTTAAAGTCTAGCGCATTTACCTGCAACGCCACAGAAATCAAATAATGTTCGGGAAAGATCTAGGCTGTTACCTTCTAGATATACTTTCTATGAGGAAAATTTCTTTCTCCACTACGTGTGAGTCATGTGTCATGTTCTGACCTTGCCCAGGAATACTTTTAAAATCATTGGCCACCCTTTCTCAAGTGTTGGGAACAGGGACCCCTAGTTTTATTGCAGAATTTATGAAGCAATAACCTCTCCCTCAAAGCAAAGTTGAAGTGTACAGTGAGACAGAGCGCTGCAGTCCTGGACAGAACTAACTAGGGAACTAGCTTTGTTATTCTTATTTCTATCCCTGAGCATGGTTCATAAGCTCCAGTTGTCAAACTGCTGATCGATCTCTATGAACCAACGGAAGCTTTAAGGATTACCTGTTAGTCTAAAAAAGGTGACCTTTCAGTTTTCCTACACAATTATAACAGTTCTGTTCTTCCTGTGATGGGAATGTATCATTTTTAGGAACTTCCTGATGGCGGACGAGTGAGTAGTTCTCTGTGGAGCTTTTCTCACACTGGGAGCACTTGTAAGGCTTTTCCCCAGTGTGGGTTCTCGGTCGGGTACTAAAGTGAGAGCTGTTGTTGAAGCTTTTCCCACACGTGTATGGTCTCTCATAGTGTGGCCCTGTTGGTGCCCCTTAATGGGAACTGTTGTTGAGCCCCTTTCCATATATAGTACGCTGATGGGGTTTCTCACCAGTGTGGGTCCTCTAGTGGCCAGTGATCCTGGAACCCTGGTTGCAGCTTTTCCCACATTCTCCACAGCAGGAGGGTCTCTCCTCTGTGTGAGTTCCTATGTGAGCATTGAGGTCAGCACACTCACTAACGCCTTTCCACACTCAGTGCACTAGTGAGGCTTCTCTCCTGTTTGGATTATTTGATGCTGAACAAGGTTAGAACCTCGGCTGGAGGTTTTTCTGTATTCATGCCATTTGTGGCTTTTTCTGATCTGAGACTGGTGAGCCCTTGAAAGTAGGTTTTAACACACGGAGATGTTTACAGGCTTTTCCCAGGTACAGTGTCTCTGGTGACTTGTCTTATCCTGGGATAGGGGAGTATCCTGACTCTCACCTTGAGAGGTCCTTAATGTTCCCTTCTTGATGTTGACTCACTCTTCCTGACTTTTTGTAGCTTAGAGTGCTGAGAAATGTCCCACTAGACTTTCTCCATAAAGCCTTGTTCATTTCTACTTCCTTTTAATTATCCATTTTAGAGGCTCTTTAAAAAAAAAAGTTTTTATTGTGAAATGAGTAATAGTTTACATGGGAAAAGATTGGTTTTACACTCATAGTTTCATTGCAATGATTACAATCCCTTCAGTGCATCATCATTTAACAGTATTTGCTTCTATTACCTCTGGGTTTTGTTTGTTTGTTTGTTTTGGTGGGATGTACACAAAAACACTCAGGAATATATAATCATTTAAACAACCAAAAGTCACATGCTGCAGCCTACCTCCTGGCTACCAACACACAATCTTTTCTCTTTCCATGAGTCTAGAGCCCTCAGATACTCTCTCTACATGTCCTTTATCTCTGCCTTTATCTATGGTGTCGCTGCTTCTCTGGATAGGGTCCCACATTCCACATGTGCTCCTCTCCTTTTTTTTTTTTTTTTCTGCTCCTCTCCTTTTATGGTCCTAGGGCCCTCTGTTCCTGGAATGTAAGATTAACTACTCCCCCTTTTTGGTACAAAACTTCTACCTTTACAGTTGGGAATGTCACAAGTACTCATGACAACAATTACTCACTATTGAATCATAGCAATCTTATCCCCATCTCCTTTCACCAGACCTGTCTAGACAAGATAAAGACTATTCAGTGGGGATTCTACCTCCCTGACCATAATACTTATAAAAAGAATAGAATAACTCTAATCTCTAATTGTACATCTGACTAAAATTATATGCTCTTTTTCAAATCCCTGACTTCAAACATTCTACAAATGAAATGATTCATTTTTATGACTCAGTAATTAAATGTAAGAAGAAACGCAAAGGTATATGACTGTTGACTGCATGGGTTTGAGCTTTGTAGGCCCACTGGAATGCAGAATCCTTTCTTGCTGTTATTGGGATAAACTCAGATGTTGTGAGTATCTGCTTGTGATGCTGTGTGGTGCTCTGGAGAGGTGAACTACTTACAAGGAGACGAATGCTGTCCGCATGAGCTCACCACAATAACAGTGGGAGAAAACTGCTGTGAATAAGTGGCCCATACAGTTCAAACCAGTATTTGCTCAAAGACATTTAATCTGCAGCCAAGGTCAAGTCTAGACCTTTGCCTCCAATAGATTATTGCTCCTCACCTGAGGCAGGTGAGCTATGAGGCAAGGGCTTTTGCTTCTAGCAAGACTGCTCCCCTGGGCTTGAGTGCTATCAGGTAGCATCAAATAGGTAACTACTCATAGCGACCTAATGCACACAGAACGAAAGACTGCCCAGTCCTGTGCCAACCTCACAATCAGTGCTCCATGTGAACCCAGTGCTGCTGCCACTGTGCCAATCCATCTTGTGGGAGTTTTACTCCTTTTCTCTGACCCTCCACTTTACCAAACATGATCTCCTTCTCCGGGAATTGGTCCCTCCTGACAATATGTTTGAAGTATAAGTGATGAAGTTCGGCCATCCTGGCTTCCAGGGAGCATTCTGACTGTACTCCTTTCAACACAGATTGGTTTCTTCTTGTGGCAGTCCATGGTACTTTTAATATTCTCCTCCAACACCACAGCTCAAAGGCATCAATTCTTATATAGCTTTCCTTATCCACTGTCCAACTTTTGCATGAATATGAGGTTACCAAAAATACCATGACATGCTTCAGGGGCACTTTAGTCCTCAAACTGTCATCTTTGCTCTTTAACACTTTAAAGAGGTCCTGTGCAGTACATTTTCCTAATACAATATGTTGTTTGATTTCTTAACTATTGCTTTCATGAGTGTTGAAGGCTAATCTGAGCTAAACAAAGTCCTTGACAACATCCATCTTTTCTCCATTTATCTTGATGTTATGTGTTGGTCTAGTCATGAGGATTTTTGTTTTCTTCACGTTGAGGTGCAACCCATACCAGAGGCTGTGGTCTTTGATCTTCATTAGAAATATTTTAAGTCCTATTTGCTTTCAGCAAGCAAGTTTGTATCATCTACATATCGCAGGATGGTATCAAGTCTTCCTCCAATGCCATGTTTTTCTTAATAAAATCCAGCTTCTTAGGTTATTTGGTCAGCATACAGATTGAATAAGTGTGCTGAAAGAATACAACCCTGGCACACACCTTTCCTGATTTTAAACATTCCGTGTTCCCTTGTTCTGTTTGAACAACTACCTCTTGGTCTATGTACAGATTCCTCATGAGCACAATTAAGTGTTCCAGAATAACCATTCTCTGCAATGCTGTCCATAGTGTGTGATGATCCACACAATTGAAAGCCTTTGTGTAGTCAATAAAGCACAGGTAAACATCTTTCTGGTATCCTCTATTTTCAGGCTCTGGTGTGTGCTCCATGATGTCTTCCCTCTTTGTGAAGCTCTGGCTCCTGGTGAAAGCTCAGTGGTTCTCTGGCTGCTCCCAAAGGGGCCCTCTCCATGGGTTTTCTAAAACCGCTCCTAGAATCTGGGATCTGGGAATACACTCCAGCAACTATTAATACACATTCCTGACTAAGCAGGATTTTTATTGTTGTTGTTGTCATTGAGGCAGTTCCGATTCACAGTGACCCCCGTGTGCAGTACAGAATTGCTCCTTAGCGCCCTGACTTCAAACATGAAATCAATTGAACCTAAATTAAGGCTATGGAAAGTACAACCTAAAAGGAATAACATGGTGCATTCCCCCACTATGGAAAGACAAAAGCTTTCTATGACACTTGAATATGCTGGTGAATGTGCTAAACTAATTGAGACATTTAATGAAAGATTCAAAAACTCGAAAAGTAACTAAGTGGAATTGAACATTTTTGCAACACCGTTCAATATGGAACCAGGTGATATGCATGATAATTTACTACATGAAATCATTCAGCTGTAAAGTGATGATGAGCTGAATGCTAGATACAATAACTTCCACGGCTTGAGTTCTAGAAATGCTATATAAGCCGTGATAAACTTCCCACTTTGAGGGGCATGCATTGAACTATGCATGTGTGTTGGAAGAACTTACTGCTGCAGGCAGTTCTTTTCAAAACTTACCAGTACCCTCTCCACTGAAACAATAAACAACATCCACATAAATGGAGAAAATATTGAAATTGTCAAAGACTTCATTTTGCCCAAATCAACCATCAACACTCATGGAAGTAGTAGTCAAGACATCAAATGACATATTGCATTAGGCAAATCAAGAAACCAAATGCCCTTAAAATACAGTTGGTCCCCTGTCCATCCCTCTCACCTTCTCCCTTAGTCCCTGGAAACCACTTTTTAAAAAACTTTTTTACTGTATCAATAGTTTTGCCTTTTCCAGATTGTCATATAATTGGAATCCTACTTTTTTTTGCAGGTTCAGACTGACTTCTTTCCCTCAGCAATGTGCATTTAAATGTCTTCGGTGCCTTTTCATGACTTGCTATTTTGTTTCTTTGTATTACTGAAGAATCTCCATCTTTGGATACACCACCATTGGTTTCTCCATTCAGCTATTTGAGGACAGCCTGGTGGCTTCCAAACAACAGAAGTGCCTAGCTCACTTAGAAACTGACGGATTGTTTTCCAAAGCAGCTGCACCGCTTTGCATTCTGTGACTCTTTCTGGAATTCATTCATGTGGTTTCTGAATCAACAATATCAGGGTTATTTATCTTCTATGACATCAGGTAAGGAGTTCTGACAGTATAGTGGTTATGAGTTGGACTGCCAACCTCAAGGTCAACAGTTCGAAACTACCAGTGGTTCCACAGGAGAAAGATGAGGAATTCTGCTCCCAGAAAGACTTACAGCCTTGGAAACCCTGTGCAGGGTCACTATGAGTACTTAACTTGACTCCATGGTACTTAACAACAACAATGATATCTTGTGGCCTAATCAGGTCACCAGTCACCTTGTATGTATGTGCTCAGCATCCTTTGTAAGTTATTGTTTTCACCCAAGATGGTTTCTGCGTTGGCCAGAGATCATGGGATACTCTCCACACACAAAAATATATTAAAAATGCAGAAATAAATGAGATAGAAAACAGAAAAAACTATAGAAACAATCAACAGGACAAGAATCTGGTTCTTTAAAAGGATTAACAAAAGTGAAAAACCATTGGCAAATCTAACAAAAGAAAAGAGGGAGAAGACACAAATAACACACATTAGAAACCACA
>NW_006408775.1:3958822-3960004 GCF_000296735.1 Chrysochloris asiatica
AAATCTTTTGCAATGACACATCAGACAAGGGACTTAATTTATAAAATATATAGGAAACTACAACACCTCTACAAGAAAAAGACAAATAACCCAATTAAAAAATGGGCACAGGAGGAGATCCGGGAAGCCAACAAACATATGAAGAAATGTTCATGATCACTAGCCATTGTTGTTGTTGTGAAGTGTCATCGAGTCGATTCTAACCCACAGCGACCCTGTATAGGGTTTCCAAGGAGCAGCTGGCAAGCTTGAACCACCGACCTTGCAGTTCAAACGACTTTGCAGTCTGACGCATTAGCCCACAGTGCCACACCAGGACTCCTGCCATTAGAGAGATGCAAATCAAAACAACAATGAGATATCATCTCACACCAGCAATAACTGCAAAGATCAAAAAAGTAGAGGACAATGCTGGCAGGGATGTGGAGAGCCTGGGACAGTCCTGCGTTGCTGTTGGGATTGCAAAATGGTCCAAAGTCTCTGGAAAGCAATATGGCACTTCCTCAGAAGATTGGAAATAGAAATACCTTTTGATCCAGCAATTCCTCTACTTTGTATTTACCCACAAAAAATATGAGTCATAACACGAGTAGATATATGCATACCAATCTTCACAGCAGTACTATTTACAATAGCAAAAAGATGGAGACTGCTTAAGTGTCCATCAATTGAAGACTGAATAAACAAACTATGGTACATAAACACAATGAAATATTATGTTACCTTGAAGAATAACAAGGAAGCTGCAAGCCACTGCATAATATGGATGAACCTTGAGGACATTATGTTGAGTGAAATTAGTCAGTCATAAAAGGAGAAATATTGCAAAGGACCACTGCTGTAAAAGACTAAGAAAAAGAACCCATAGTAAGGGTGGTGGTGGTGATTCTTTGCTGGTAACTGGGATGTGGGGAGTGGGGTGAGAGGAGGGAGGGGAAGGTAAAGTACAGGGTATGGAATAGAAACAGGATAGTTTGGGTGCTATGGAGGGGGGCAATACACAAGAAGAGGGAGGTAATGGAAGAACAAAGTGTATGGGAAACCAATTAGTCAGGTTTGCATGGGCTAAGTGGGACAGAGGTAAATAATGATGTATGCACAACCTTAGAACTACAGGACCCTGGGATACAGGGATTGAGACATGTTTGGAATGGGGAAAATGGAGGAAATATTGTTAAGATG
>NW_006408775.1:3962319-3963415 GCF_000296735.1 Chrysochloris asiatica
ATATATATATGTAATTTTTAAAAAATCCTTAAAGATAGCATCTCACAGATGATGAGTCAAAAGTACTAGCTTCTTATGCATAGATAAAGGAGCCCTGGTTATGCCAGGAGTTAGGCACCACACTGCCAACCAAAAGATTGGCAGTTCAGATCCACTGAGTGAGGATTGGGTCACCAGCCCCATGTGCTGAACAAATGTGGACCATAAAATATACATTTGTAGTGTAAATCATAATGAACAAAGAAAATTATTTAATTGGTAAGAATTCATAAATATACTTAGTATTACTTCAATTAGAAGTCTGCATTTAGGGAGGGATTCAGCATGTGACTCAGTCCACTCTTTAGGGACAATGTTGTTCCTGTCTTCTGACCTGACTCAGGCTGTGATAATTGCCTGTGGGGGTCACAGAGGCTCCCTTGGACTCTGAGAATCAGCCTGAGTGAGCCAGGCTACACACAGTTGACCAGTGCTCCTCAGAGGACCAGGACCAGCCCTGGACATAAAAGCTTATGACCTCAACTTTTAGGATCATAGGGACCTAGGATGGATTGAGGGCAAACCCTGAAATCAGAGGTATGTTTCCACAAAAAAATTGTTGACTTTTATTACTGGAGATCACAGGGAGAGAAAGGCTAAGAGAGAAGGAAGTCAAGTAAAGGAGAGAGAAGGGGAAGTGTGTCCAGTGGCCTTTCAAGAAACTGGGCTTGGAGTCTGCAAGAAACGTTGGAGGTCATCTTGAAGATACTACAGTCCTTGGTCCCTTTATAGATATATTTATGACTTTCCCAATAGTGTAGAGAAGATATGGAAAGGAGAACTTTAAAAAAACCATTCAACTACAAAGGGAAGTTTAAAAACAATGTAAGAACTCTTCAACAAAAGTCATCTTTAGCTTATGATCTCCTGGAAATGAACCAAGCAACTGTATCAAACCCAACAATTATTAGTGGGGACCAGGGGTGGAGGAGGAAGAGGGTGGCTTTTGCTTAGGGGGAAGTAGTTTATGCTAATGGAGGAGGAGCAATTAGGAAAAGGAAGATGAGAAGGTTGCACAATGGAGGGATGTAATAAATGGAACTGAATTGTAGAAGTC
>NW_006408775.1:3964865-3965956 GCF_000296735.1 Chrysochloris asiatica
TCCTTGAAACTGACTCTACTTAACAACAACAACAACAACAAACATAATAGTACAGCAGGAAACCCTCCCTTGAATCACTTATATTCAAGTTAGCCTAATGCTTCCGTTATTCTCCATAGGATGGGTTTTCTTCTACTTATTTTAAGAATATACACAGAACACACACCAATTCAGCAATTTCTACATGGACAATTTAGTGACATTGATGATGTCAAGTTCTGTAAGCCTTCTCACCCTGCTTTCCTGAGTTGTTTCTCCCCCATGACTTTAAACTCACTGCCCCCTAAGGTCCCTGACTTGTTCGGTGCTGCTGTCGCCTTGATCCCATATGCATAGTTCTGTGAAAGGGCACAGGGCTCAAGGTGCACATTCCTTACTCATTAAGCTAGACCACTGTTTGGTTTTACATGTTTTCAGGGAATATTTTCATTTAAGGTTAAAAGATTATCTCAGAGCCTCCATATCCGTTTTTCTGTCCTTTTTTTTCCCCCCTCTAAATTCTATTTATTTTGTTGTTACTATTGAGAATATATGGGAACTCAGTGGCTCCATATGATAAAAGTGCTGGAGTGCAAACCACTAGGTCCGTGGAATGAGGCTGTCAGTCAGCCACTCAGTGAGAGAAAGATGAGGCTTTCTGCTCCCTCGATGATTTAAAGCCTCAGAAACCCTATACAGGGTTGCTATGAGTCAGAACCCACTCGACCACACTTGACAACAGCAACATTGAGAATATCTACAGCAATATGTACATCGAGTCAGTCATTTCCACGTGTACAGTCTAGTGACAGATGACACTGTCAGAGTCGTGCACTCATTCTCACCCTCCCTTATGAGCATCACCTCACTGCTCCTAAGGGTTCCAGTTCATCTTTCCACTTGCTGCTGTCATGGTGATTCCTTCTAGATTGTTCTTAAAAGAACATAATGCTCAGAGCAGACCTTTTATTATTATTATTCATTAAGGTATATTACTGTTCTGTTTTGAGGAGATTTCTGGGGATATTTTTCTTTTTTAAAGTTTTTATTGTGAATCGAGTGAAGGTTAACAGAGAAGATCATCAGTTTTACATCCAACCAATCACACACTT
>NW_006408776.1:0-7236 GCF_000296735.1 Chrysochloris asiatica
AGGAGCACCTTAGTCCTCAAACTGATGACTTTGCTCTTGAGCACTTTTAAAGAAGTCTGGTGCAGCAGATTTCCCTAATATAATACATAGTTTGGGTTCTTTTATTATTATTATTATTGCGAATTGAGTGAAGGTATACAGAACAGATCATCAGTCCCACATTCAACAAATCATATACTTCATGACATTACAACAACTGTAAACTGAATGAAGGCTTACAGAGCAGAGCATCAGTTTTACATGCAGTAAATCCTACATTCTGCTTCAATACAATAACTGCATTCCCCTCCAGGTACCATCAGTTTACAGTATCTACCTGTATTCACCTGAACTACTGCATCCACCCTGTGTCTGCCACTACCTTCATCTTTCCTCTGCCAACCTAACTCTTGTTGTATGGTACCCTGTCACTCATGTTAACACGTGTCTACCCTCTAGCCCATGAATAATTTACCCTCTCCTGTTTCCCACAACCACTGGTTCTTTTATTAAGAAAATATTTCTTAACTTTTTACAACATTGGTCTCATACAATATTTGTCCTTTTGTGATTGACTAATTGTACTCTGATAGCGTAGTGGTTACGAATCGGGCTGCGAACCTTAAGGCCAGCAGTTCGAAACTACCAGCCGCTCCACAGGAGAAACGATGAGGCGTTCTGCTCCCGTAAAGATTTATAGCCTCGGAAACCCTGTACAGGGTCGCTATGGGTCGGAACCGACTTGATGGCACCAAACAACAACAACAATTGTACTCAGCATAACGTCCTCCAGGTTCAACCATGTTGTGAGGTGTTCCACAGATTCATCATTATACTTTATCATTTTGTACTATTTCATCTTGTGCATGTACCAAAGTTTGTATAATCATTCTTTTGTTGATGCGCATTTAGGGTATATCCATCTTTTTGATGAGTCTCTTGTAGACTGCATATTGAAGGATCCTGGATTTTTTGTTTTTTAATCAATTCTGCTACTCTCCATCTCTTGACTGGTGAATTTAATCAATTTACATTTAGTGTAATTATCCATAGGTATGAATTGATTGCTGTCATTATTTTGTGTGTGTGTGGTACTGCTGGTTTCTTTGTTCTACATAATTTTTTGCACAGCAGAGTTCGTTTTGTTTGTGGGTTTTCATTTTCTTCACTTCTATTGTGTTAAGGTCTACTAAATCTTTCAATATTACTCTTTTTTCTTTTGGTGTGCAAGTGTATTCTCGTTGAGGTTACTCTGTAATTTATTTATTTGCTTTTTCTATTTAAAAGTCTGTTTTATCTTGAAGTATATTTGATGTCCTAGCCATTTGGAAGTTCTGTATCTACACTACTCCCTCTTTTTGCTTTGTAGCTGACTTCAATATCATTATAAATTGATATCTTTAATTCCCTATTTTCAGTCTTGTACGTTTGTTTTACTTCCATATCTGGATTAAGTTCTGGGTGGTGGTGTCATGTATGGTAATCTTGAATTGCTGTCTGCTGTTGTTGGTTCTCAGTCCAAAGAACATGCTTTAGTATTTTTTGTAAAGTTGGTTTGGTCATTACAAATTTCTTTTAATTCTGTTTATCAGGAAATGTCCTAATTTCACTGTCATATTTGAGGGACATCTTTGCTGGGTATATGATTCTTGGATGGCAAGTTTTTTTTCTTTCAGAGTTTTGTATATGTCATCCCATTGCCTTCTTGCCTGTATGGTTTCTGCTGAGAAATCAGAGCTTATAGTCTTACTGGTTCTTCTTTGTAGTAACTTTTTGTTTTTCCTGAACTGCTCTTAGGATTCTTTCCTTGTCTTTGATTTTGGAAAGTTTGATTATGTCTTGGCAATTTTCTTTTGGGATCTATCCTGTTTGGAGTTCGTTCAACATCTTGAGTGTTTATCTTCTTGTCTTTCATGATGTTAGGGAAGTTTTCTTCCAACAACTGTTCGACGATTTTCTCTGTGCTTTTAATTGTCTTTTCCTGTCCTGGAATTCTGATCACCCATAAGTTGATCCTCTTTATGGTGACCCACATAACTCTTAGACTCTTTTTGGATTTTTTCATTCTTTTTTTCTGACTGTTCTTCTAGCACACTAGTATTGAGAGATTTATCTTCAAGCTCACTAATTCAGGCACCCATTGCTTCACGTCTACTTCTTTGCCATTTCTATGTATTGTCCACTTCTGAAATCTTAGTATCAATCCTCTGGATTTCTAATTACAGGTTTCATATTGTTTCAAAATTTGCATTCATTTGTCTGTTTGTTCTTGTAGTGTTTTCCTGAATTCTAGTAAACTTTTTTCTGTGTTCTCCTTGCTTTCCTAAATCTTTCTTTTGAATTCTTTTTCAGTTAGTTCCATTACCTTTTCTTCCTGAGAAATGTTTTCAAGCTCTGCATCTTGGCCATTTGTTTGAGCCAGTTTCTCTTGTTTCTTCATGTGAGCTAAAATGAACTGTTTTCTTCAGGGTATTGTGGGATTGTTATATTTATATTTAATTGATGATTGTGCATCAATGTGTTTGTAGGCTATTGCCAACTGTCTCCTATGGGTGTAGTTAGAGAATGGAAGCATACACATTTCTTGTTCACAGTTTAGGATGAGTTTGGCTGGTGTTGGCTGATGGCTGTCATTGATCGGGTGGTACAGAAGCTGGTATTAGCTCTTGTCCAGTGGGTGGAGCTGCAGAGGCTGTGGTTGTACCTGGGCTGTATGGGCACGGTTGCTGTCTCCTGTAGGATGAGAAAGAGAAAACCCCTCACACACACACACACACACACACACACACACACACACACACACACAAGAAAATAAGACAGAATAAACTAACAACCAAGGAACAAACAATGGTTCTTGGAAACCCTATACAAAGTCACTATGGGTTGGGATCAACTCAAAGGCATTTAACAACAACAACAAGGAAAGATTGAAGGGGGAAAGAAGAGGGGAAATGAGAAACGGAAGAAAAGAAGGAAAACCAAAAGCAGAGAAAGGATAAAATTCAAGGGAAGCAAAAGAGAGGAAAGAATAAACAAAAACAATTAAATACCAAAAAGAAAAAAAAACCAAACCCCAAACCAAAAAACAGTGTAGCTGTTGGATCCAGAAAGGAGAAAGCTCTGAGAGCTCACAGGGTGGTTGTGGGAAGGATGTGACGGTGAAGTTCCTGGTCCTAGATGGAGTTCCTACTGGCCTCAGTGTTAGCTACGTGCAGGGCACTTGATCCGGAAGTAATTCCTGGAGGCCCTTGAAGGAGCAGGTTTCAGTGTCTGTTAGGATCACAGGGCAGCTGATACAGAGTATCTGGTTAATGCTGGTCTGGTGGCTCTGAAGGTTCTTTAGGTCTAGAGCCGATCCCACCTGAATTCAGGCACCAAAGCTGTGAACCAAAGCGGTACTGCCTCACACTGGTGTGGTTCCCAACTCCCAGAGAGCAGGGTCTGAGCTGGGGGTGGATGAAGGTGGGAGCTGGCCATGCCTCTGGTCTCCAGGGGAGTGTAGGGAAAAGAAGGACCACACCTTTCCCGTCAACTGTGTGAATCTGCTCTGCCAGGGCTCCTTCTGTTGCTAAAGCTGCTGATAAGACAGTCACGCTGCGTCTAGCCGGCTGCTCACCCATCAGTCTCCCTCTCTCACCATCCCTTCTCAGTTCCTCCTCCCAGCAAGCACTCAATCCACCTTGCTAACCTTCCCTCTGAAGTTCAGGCTTCCAGAATTTTCATCTGTGTCTGTTTTATTTGGTCTCTCGTATCTTTGCTATAGAGGGCCTGTGTAGTATGTCTACCTAGTCCGCCATCTTGTTGGGAGTCCTCCCATCGTTGGGTTTCTTGACTGCTGCTTCCCTGAGTGTTGATTGTGTTTTCAAGCAAAACGAAGTCTTTGGCAACTTCAATCTTTTCTCCGGTTATCATGATGCCATTTATTGGTCACGTTGTGATGATTTTTGTTTATTCTCACTGAGGTGCAACCCATGCAGACGGCTGTAGTCTTTGATCTTCATCATTAAGAATTTTAAGTGTTCTTCACTTCTAGCAAGCAAGGAGGTACCCAATATTATAAATACGTGTCCCCAGAAACGCTAATATACTCTTCTAGGGAAGCCGACTGAAACTGCTACACCTGGTGGACAATCACTGGTCTGTTTTAAAGAACAGGATGTGAGCATGGTTAGCTTAATACTGTCAACCAGCCTGTAACCAAGGACTTAGATATAAGGCAGTAGTCTGCCTTGACTCTTCCATCTAAGCAGATTAAATGCCACTCATTTCTGTGCCATTCCCACAACTGGTTGCAGACCGGGTCATTGTGATCCATAGGGTTTTGTTGGCTGATCTTCCAAAGTATCTCCAGACCTCTCTTCTTACTCCATTTTAGTCTGATGCTCTGCTGAAACCCGCTCAGCATCATAGCAACACACAAGCCACTACTCATAGGCAGGAGGGGGCTAAGCACAAGGTGAAGCAGCTGGGAATAGAACCCAGGGTCTCCAGCATGGCAGATGAAAATTCTAACACCGCGCCCTACTGCCCCCTCTTTCCACATTAAGAGGGGAGTAAACTCTACACCATCCTCAAAATTAAAACTTGTGGCTCAATTTTCAGCCAAGCAGTAGACAACATTAATGAGGTACACACACCATAGAGTGGTCACCCATTTGAGATCAAAAAGGGAGCACTGATCCAAGGACAAAGCTCAGAAGGGTGGGGCATGAAGGAGGAAAGGAAACCAGGAACCAGAGGGAGGAAGTCGGACAACTGTTATTGCATGGAGGGGACAGCAGTCATTGAGATGAAATGAAGGCATGATTTGTTGAATGTGAAACAGATGATCTGCTCTGTAACCTTTCATTCAGTTCATAAAAGGAAGTTAAAAAAAAAAAGGAGGGGAAGTAATAGAAAAGAAACTTCTGGGCAAGTCCAGGCCAGGCCCCCTCGGCCAGCTGGGAGCAGATGTCCCTGCCTGGAGGGTTTTTCTTCAAGTCCTGTTTCTCCTCTTCTGCAGCCGTTGCCCTGGCGATTGTGGGGCTGGCTGCTTTGGCTGGGGTGCCAGGAACAGATTTCTAAATGAGCTTGGACCCCAGCCAGGAAAAGAGATAAAACAACACGCGGTAAACAACATGTTTTTACAAAATCGGAGCAGGTGAGGGGCTGTGTGAAACAGGAAGGAAGTGGGTATGAGGGTGAGCCAGGTCATGGGGGAAGGGAGGCAGCCAGCGTATGGAAAATGTAAGGACTTAAGGAGGCATCCCAGTGAGAAGGTCAAGGACAAGCCCATTTTGAAATGCTCCCCAAGACCAGTGATTTCTGAGGAACTGGGTCACAGTGCAGAGGCCCAGGCTATCCCAATGCTTTAGGTCTGGGGGGCCTGGGTGGTGCGGTGGGTTAAGCACCGGGCTGCTAACAGCCATGTTGGTGGTGGAAACCTACCAGCTGTTCCATGTGAGAAAAATGAGGCTGTCTGTTCCCATAAAAACTGGCAGTCTTGGAAATGCTATGAAATAGTTCGGCTCTGTGCTATAGCACTGCTGTGATGTGAAATCAACTAAGGGCACTGGATCCCATGCCAGGAGCAGAACCAGCTCAGTCCCAGAAGCAGAGATCGCTAATGCTCTCACCCCACTGGCCGAGAAACTGAACCCCGCTGTGCCAAACTGCTGTGCTGGGGATACGGGTGACCCAAGGAAGACTCACCAGCCCGCTGCTGAGCACGTAGAAGTCATCACAGGAGAAGAGGGTGCCGGGGTAGGATGAGAAGACCAGCTTATTACCGGGAGCCAGCAGAGAGTCCTCTGTGGGGAGAGCGCCCTGGGGTCAGACAGGCCACCATAGGGGTCCCACATCCCCACTCAACAGGGTACCAGAAGGTTTCACGCTGGGAAGCCAACAGACCTCAGAGGAAGTTCTGCTTTGCCATTTAGCACATCAGGCTACTTTGTTGTTGTGAAGTGCCGTGGAGTCAGTTCTGATTCACAGTGACCATACATAGGGTTTCCAAGGAGCAGCTGGTGAATTTGAACCGCCAACCTTGCAGTTCAAACTGACCTTGTGGTCCAGGGCATTATGCCACAGCACCACACACCAGGCCTCTGAATATGTGTGTGTGTGTGTGCGCGCGCGAATGGTTGGGGTTGGGGTGATAGAAAATCAGGAACAGATAAGGGTGATAGTTGAACATAATGCTGTAATTAATCTGCACATGCAAAGATGTAGACATAGCCAAAGTTTTCTTACCTATTTACCACAGTGACAAAAATAAAGATTTATTGTAAAAAAGACATATGTATAGTAAAAGAGACAAACTTTTTTTCGTGGTTACTAGGGGCTGGAGGTTGGAGGGAGTGGTAGTTATTGCTGGAGAGAGAGGTACTGAATTTCTGATTGGGGGAAGAAAATAGAAGAGCTGATTGGAATTAACATCGATGAATCTGACACTGAAAAATGACAGCACCATCTTTTCGCAGAATCCCAGCTGAGCTACTCATCGGTCATTTGACCCATGGCAAGTTACTCAGCCTTTCTGGTGCTCAGTTTCCTTATCTGCAAATGTGATAATTCCTCAACTTGTCCACCTACTCAGGGAGACTGTAAGGATTCATTTCAAGATCACAGATAAAGACTTTCTGACACAACAGTGGCTGCACAACAAGCATACAGTAAATTGCTGTCGTTGTATGCCATCAAGTGTGTTCTGACTCACAACGACCCTATATAGGATTTTCAAGGAGTAGCTGGTGTGTTTGAACTGCCAACCTTGTGATGAGCAGTCCAGTTCTTATCGTACAGAACCACACCAGAACTCTAATACAGTAAATGGTACCACAGAATTACCGTATTTTTACAGAAATAACGCACACATAACCCCTTCAGGCTGCTCACTTAGTTTCCTATGTGTGCTATGCACATATATGTGTGTTATTTATGTGTCTGTGTTTGTTGTATGTGAAGAAATCTGGTAGACCAGTGAATGAGGCCACCCTCGATCACCTGTCTGCCCCAGATGACCTGGCAACTGACCGCAAAATTGTTGGGGCGGCCAGCCAAGATCAGCCAAGTCTGACTGTAATGGGGTGCATTGTGTCCCCTGCAAAAATGTATTGTAAGGGAGAACAAACAAGATGGCGGATCGGGTGGAAGTGTGGTAAAGAGCTCTGCCAGCAACAACACCGAATACCCGACCAAGCAGGCTCAGGGGATGGTCCCAGAACTCTGAACCACATTGTTGTTGTTGTTGTTGTCAGGTGCCATCGAGTCAGAACC